>NW_024718832.1:445000-671006 GCF_018991925.1 Homarus americanus
TGTCTATCGTAGATGTAATCCATTGTAGTATAATGAAAGAGCTTTTCCCCATCACTGTAGCGTAGTGACACTATACACTCTTGCACAGTCAATCGAATACAGATAGTGGCCTCTTTGGTGATAAACATAACTATGCTCTTATTGTAATGGTCACTGATTTGTTATGAATATTATCAGACGCAAACACCATCATGGTATTGCCACTTCTGATGAAACGCGTTACTTTAGACTGCCTTGTAAAAAGATGCCCTGTGAAACAGCTCGAAATTAGCATGGCGTATTTCTGCTTTAATTCTTAACTACCTTGTAAAATACCAATGGAATATTAATGTACTGGAGTGATATTTTATGATAATTAAATTAAATAATATTTATTACAACTGAATAAGCTTAATACATTTTACACTTTAAAGAGCAATGCACAGTAAGTCTAATGACAGAACTATTGATAAAGACTTGAGTTGCGGTATTTAGATATCCAATCTAACCTAACCTAACATACTACTACTTTGTTGTCACTCGGAATCGAGTATGACGATCATCCAGCTATGATACAATGATATGAGTTATTGAGGATGTCACCTTCGTTGGTGAGCTCTGAGGTGACTCGAGAGGCAGATACGGGACCGGTCGGGCCGTCCACAGATGTGGCAAGTGTGGAGGGCTACATCTAGTGCGGGAGGGGCGGCAGTAGCGTCTTTCAGGTGCTGGCGATTGCCTGTCTCGGTATGTAGTCGGGCTAACTCGAAAGTATTGACACCTAGTGTGGTGCTCCTCCAAGCGTTACGGTGTGGCGTGATCGTCTCCCAGGTGTGGGGGTCAATTTGGCACTTTTTTCAGGTTTGTCTTAAGACTATCCTTATACCTTTTCCGTTGCCCGCCAGCGTTACGTTTACCATTTGTTAGGTGAACGTAAAGTAATTGCTTTAGCAGTCTACTGTCCTCCATGCAGGTAACATGGCCAGTCCAACGTTTTAAATTGTTTATCGTAATGTAATCTGATCAACACATGTGGTCGGATTGAGCCATTTATTATTTTTATCCATATTAAATGGTATTATTACAGTTTCAGCCACAACTCGGTTAAAGCAACTTTGAGTTAACATTAGTTCTATCTTATTAATAGGAACAACTTTTTCTTATACCACTTCCGTCACAAATGGATATTAACCGAGAAAGTAAATTCACGTAAGAAATTAAGGTAAATCTGCAGTCACCGCGTGTCGTCTACACTTACTCTTTACGTCAACAAAAAATTTAAAATTACACCATAATGCTTCAACAGAGTTGCTTTCATTGGTACCAAATATCAAATTAAGTACTTCTGTTTAATATAGCCGGGACGGCTAGGAAGTTAGGTAAGGTTAGGTAGGTTTCTTTGACTGGTTAGGTCAGGTTGTATTGGGGGGGTAATAAGTCCAAATTCGAATGAAGCAAACCAATTACCATAGGAAAAACAAAAGTTTGTGGTCGAACGGTAGTTGCAGCCGAAACTGTAAATTTACCGATTAAATTACTAGGGCTGTGACATAGCTACAGTAATTTGCCACTATAATGTCAGAAGTAAAGTTTTGTGCAAATTGTTTCAGTGACAAGGTAAACGCCTTCTTCAAGTTTCTATCATCTATCAGTCGAAGACAAGATAAGAAAACTTTGGACACATTGATCAGGTGAGGGAGGTATGTAACCCGAAGACGAATCTAAATGGACTAGTGTTTGCAATTTGTATTTTTCTAGTGGGAAGACGACTTACTTAAATCATGATCCTGCTATATTACTGTTGTCAGCTGAATGGTCTTCAGTAATAAGAGATTATAGCAAGAAAGTGTAACTTCGATCTTCTGAATCGGAGACCCCCAAAGGTACCAAGCGAAGAGGAATCCTGAACGCTGAATCTAATGTTGCCTCTCAACTTTGCCAGCATTCACCAGCAGAACCAAAACAACATTGTCAAACCACGGACTATTACGACCAGGAAAAAATGAGTATAATTCCAGATATGTACAGTACATTTAAATAATGTACAGTATTGAAAATGACGGTAATACTCACAGAAGACTTGTGGCAGAAGCTACTGAGCCTGTGACAACTCTAAACTTTCCGTAATAATTGCGTGGTCGGTTTGGTTGTGAACGGGATTTGTGTCAACGTGAGGAAATTTCTCCATAAAATATAAAAAAGCTTTCTTACCCGAACAAAATATAAGTAATATCTGTGTAATATCAGAGGAGGCAGACGACCAAACACTGGTTATACTGCCATGCTGCACTTGATGATTTTTGCACTAGGAAAGGATGAAAGGTTATTTTCGAAGATTTTTTATTTATTGGAGAAGAATAAAATAGAACCAACGACTCACCGAATTAAAAAAGTAACATCGCCGCTGGAATTACTCGCGAGTGAAATTAACATCTGGTTTTCAAAACTTTCTCCCAGTCAAGACAACAAGCATATATGAACCTGCTTAAGATCATCAGTGGTGGATACGAACCGCTTAAAATTACCCAGGCTTTCAATTGCTTCTGCAGCGTAAAGAATAATTATGTGATCAATGGTTAGAGTTGAAAACACATATAAGGTCATATTATGAAGTGTTACACATCAGAAATGCTCCGTGAATCAAGAAAGTTGCTCCGACTTTTAGATCAATCATATCAAACTTCAGAGATTCTTAGATAATGTAAAAGTGATGAAAACATATCAATGTTAAGTGTGTCAATATGCTCTACGTGTCGTTCACTGTGTGACTCCTCTTTTGGAGTCTCTAAATATTAGTACAGAATAAATAATTAACTGCAGTGGTCAAAATAATGTAACTTAATCAAATGGTGTGAAACGAAGGGCAATACAGTTTTGGGGTAAAGTGTACAGGTACAAAGATGCTTTGAACTCGAATTCTGTCTTGGAGTTATAAGCAGGTGCAGTAACTATTCTTAGTTGGCCACATTTAAATGTAAAAATGAAAAGAATATTTATTCAGATAAAATTTGGTTAACAACAAGCTAAGGGATGAGAGGAAAACACAACGCAATACTTCACATTCGATATGGCCTAAGATTGGTTTTTGAAAACACACCACCATCACATACTAAACACCGAAGACACGAATAAGGTAAGCTTTTTATAGGTTCAGCGGTTTTATAGGTTGGGTAAGTTTTTCCTTTTGTGTGTGTGTGTGTGTGTGTGTGTGTGTGTGTGTGTGTGTGTGTGTTTTAACTTCACATTTTTCCTCTATTACAAGCCCTGCCCACTTTGAACAACCAGTATTTTGGTAATTGGGAGGTCATATCTATTCAGAGCCCTAAATATTTTTGTCTCTTATCATTTTAAGTACCTTGTGCCAGTTTCTCCCAAAAACTATATTTTTTTCTTTTTTACGGGTATTAGCCCACCCGGACACAGGTCACCGACCCACATCAGGGCCCTGGGGGCGAAAACGTAACACCAACACCAACACCAACAACAACAACAACAATAATAATAATTCAGATAAGTAAAATTTATAATAAAAAATACAAAAATAAAAATAAAATAATAATGATAATAATAATAATGAAAACACTGCAATAATAATAATAATAATAATAATAATAATAATAATAATAATAATAATAATAATAAGGAACCATAAAGAAATTAAAAAAAAAAGATCATTAGTGAGAAACAATTGAGACCCTGCAATTGTGTGTAAATGAGGCAGAAAGTCAGATCAGCAACCTGGGACTTGGTCACAATTTTTGCAATGCCATATGGCAGCAGGGTCTACCATTAGACAACACATTATGCTTCCTATATCTTCCCAGGCGGTAGTTCCTCCCTGTTTGGTAGCTGCCTACTACCTCTGTCCTGCGTGGCAGTGAACAGTGGCATTACCCACATGAATCTGACCGACGTATATGTATGTATGTGTGCGTGTGTGCATGTATATGTACGTGTACATGTATATGTGTATGTACATACGTATATGTATGTATATGTGTGTGTGTGTGTTTACATATATGTATATGTACTGTCAATGAATATGATGCAACTCTTTGTGTACGAACCTCTGTCCTGCATGGCAGTGAACAGTGACATTATCCATTTGAACCTGACCTATATACATTTATAGTTGTTAATGAATATGATGTATTTCTTTGTGTGTGAACCTCTGTCCTGCGTGACAGTGAGAAGTGATACCACCCTCAGTGTCAAGACCTGACTGAATTACTCAGAATAGGCAAACTGTACTACAAGCTCTGCCAATAAATTTGTTAAACTAACTAAGCCTACTACCTACTGCCTAATATATATTTTAGAAATTAGAATGTAAAATAACGTCAGATTAATGTGTTTTTATTATAAAAATGCAGTTCATCAAACCGAAACAATCAATTTTATTTTACGTGCAAGTAAAAAATATGCATAAAAATAGGATGTTTTCATTTTTGTTTACATATTTATGCTTTGAAAAGTTGCCATTTTTTCTTACAGTTTAGCTAGTTTCTAGCCATTTTCTACTCCAGATATAATGGTTTTAGCGGGGAAATATCTGGCAACACTTAACAGTGGACAGAGGCAGCTCCTCTACGCAAAACGCATTCAGCTTTCATTTTTTTTTTCATTTTCTCCATGGAGAAATTTCCTTAAAGTGGTGTTAAGCCGGACAATTGTCGTCAAACATTACCAACATGACATTAAAAGTTTTACTAATGATTCAACAAGAGAACACACAAAAGAAAATGGTAATTTGTATAGGTTAAAAGTTAGATTAGGTTAGGCTAGTGTTAATCCTTCTAACCAGGTTCCGGGTCTTTTCAGTTTGATTCTGTTGTAGTTTTAGGCAGTGATTTGAAAAATGGGTAATACTTTGTGGTGGGTGCGCGCCATAAACATCAACTTGAACCACTCTCACATTGGAGACATTTCGAAATTGCTCCTTTCTCAGAATCACAAACAACGGCTCAACCAACTCCCAGTCAAATCTTTGACCTAGAAATGTAAATATAATGTCTATAATTTAATATAAGGTATATTTATAATGTATATGATGAGGAAAATATATATATATATATATATATATATATATATATATATATATATATATATATATATATATATATATATATATATATGACTGCAATGCCATGCCTGTAATATAACTGGTTAACTACGTGAAGTTTTTGAGGGACTACGGGCACAGATTTTTTTCAGATTTTTTTTCAGATTTTTTTTTTCATGTGATACTGAGTGCTTGCATAATAATGTAAGCACCATAAGACAGTCATGACTAAACAAATACAGACTATATTTGTGAATAAGAAACAAAACACAGTATGAACTAATTTAGGCCTATAAAGGAATTATGACATGATTTGATAAAACAATACTGGATGTCGGCCTCTACAAGCAGAGCCCAAGCATGCCAACCTCAGTCTTGCATTCGGCAAATAACTGCAACATTTTTTACCAATTTCACTGACAATAAGTCCACAATAGTAACTGAAACTTTGTCTCTGGCCAACAGCTTTCCGGGCCCAGGGACAGCAGTACCCCCAGAAAAATCCAATGTTTGGTTCCTATCCCCGCAAGGTGGATAGCCCACCTGCTGTCAAATCTCCCACTTTATTTCACTTGATAACTTTACCTTCCTCCTACACCTTCTTCCATCTTCAGAGCAAACGGCTCTCTTCTCTCCATCTCATCATCAGCAAAGTTTAAATTAAAAGTTTGCCAAGTATAGGTATATGATGACATAGATTCACGAACTGACAAAATTAAAATACACTGTATAGTAGGCTTTCATCTATAGTTCACTGACGAGTCGTAAATATCATGGCTGTGTTGACATTTTTGATTGGCGAGCGAGTGTTCAGTTTTGCAGGAAACTCTCTACATATCAGCCATCTTTGGTTATCAATTTTGTTGCCTTCGATCACATAACGCTAAAATCGCCCCTCTAACATTACTTTCTTGAAAAAGTAGCCTTTACCTCCTTCATAGCAAACGAAAATGACCCCGAAATGACTCAGTTATGGGAAGGGTCAAACACAACAAGCACTCTGTCGTTCATCAACACCATTGTTCCACCGGACCACTTGTAAATCTAGCCTTCTCTGACTCACGTCTTGCTTATTTAGCCGAGATCCCCATGACCATGGCTCATGGTTGCCCTGCACCCTGGCCCCAAGTAACTAGATCACACGCCCTGTTACTTCACTGGTAGTGCACCGCTGTGACAAACGCAGTGTTTCTTATTCTGTGCAGTAGCATCTGGAAAGACTCGTTTCTTTTATTATGTAATTCCTTCTTGCAGAACCTCTTTCCACCAAAACCCACTTATCCTCTGCTAACATTCTGTGGAACACCCAGCCTCAGAGTGTTTTTCCGGTCATATATACTCCACTGGTCTCAGTTTCCTCCCCGTCAAAGAGGTGAATTAACTAGACCTGAAGAACAACAAATAGGCTATGAAATGTTTAGATTATTTCTTTTATTCCATCAGCAGAGAAACTAGACCGTGTGAGGCACAGACTGTTATAAATAAAAGACGATCATGGGCCCCTGTGTTTTGATGAGAGGCCCAGATAATGTGATAGGCTTACCGAGAGGGGAGAGGCTCGGCACATTAACCTCTCTCTACACCACCTCTACCTGTTACAACCTCCACCCACCGTCACCACCTGTTACAACCTCCACCCACCGTCACCACCTGTTACAACCTCCACCCACCGTCACCACCTGTTACAACCTCCACCCACCGTCACCACCTGTCACCACCTGTTACAACCTCCACCCACCGTCACCACCTCCACAACCTCCACCCACCGTCACCACCTGTTACAACCTCCACCCACCGTCACCACCTGTTACAACCTCCACCCACCGTCACCACCTGTTACAACCTCCACCCACCGTCACCACCTGTTAACCTCCACCCACCGTCAACCTCCACCCACCGTCATCTTACACCCACCACCGCCTGTTAATGACCTCCACCCACTCCGCCACAGCACATCAGTTTATGGTCAAGATTCTTAAAATTATACATTATTTTGGGATTTTGTAAGATTTCAGAATATTTCGTAATTGTTATACATCTTCCAGCAGTTATTCCACGCTGAATTACCTCTCTTGTGAGCAAAGTTCCGTTTACTGTAAAAATTTACGATTTTTTTATTGCTCATTATAAACTCCATTTTGGCTTGGCTTTTAGTTATTAGTTTGTATTTTTTTTTATCTTATCGAATATATATTTTATTTATTTGTTTATTTGTATAATTTTCAACGTTTTTGCTGCTTATTTCTTTTCTTTTTATTGTTGATGTTCATTATTCTCTCCTACATTGGAACCACGTGAAGCGAAAAAGAACTGAACGTTGTCTACTGAGGCTGGAGGTATTCTTTATATCAGCGTGAACATAATTATAAAGGTTAAAAATAATACGAAGCAACACGTTCCCCGCCGTGCGTGTGGTGGAGCATCAGGTGGCGGGCGGCGGTAGTGTGGTGCCTGAAGTGCCATGCGTGTCAGTGTTGCCGCCCTTAATGCACTCTTTTATCATTGCAAATTATAAGTTATGGAGGAATGGTGCAAAGTTTTGTGGAATATCTATTTTTTTTAAAGATTTGTCTATTGAATTTTGTAATTTTTTATGTGGCAGTTAATTTTATGAGTCCGAGTCCATAATGACTAACTGAATAAGTAACTTGTTGAATTAACTCTTTACCTGACATGGGCTGCCCTGCCAGAGCCGACCAGCCTATATTGACTCAGCTTAGGAATCCCGAATCTTAAAGTTATATAACATACCCGGTACGTGCATTCCCAAATAGCGTCCATCATTGTGTGTGATTTTTTTAGCTTCTGAAGTGTCAGTTACCAATAATGAAATCGACTTTGTTTAATAACTATAATTAACCAATACAGAATATACAATAAAAGATACATTCACTGATTTGTTCTTTAACCGACCAGCCCGAGAGGCTATAGTCTCCCGCGCCTTCGTGTGACTCCCCCTCAATTTAACATGATTCTCTGCCACATCTCGTAATGGTATTCTCATGAGCTTGGTAATCTTTGAGAAGTACTTCAGTGACTCAGGAGCGAGAACATTTTCAGGGCATCATCTCTTGTAGGACTGTAAATGTAATTAGAAATAAAAATCCGTGACCTGCTGTTGCTGCGAGTGCTTTACCACGCAGTCTAAACCAGTCATGATGGTAACTGTGCACAGCTGAGAAACAGTTATGTTAGAGTTGGATTTTTGGTAACAGGAAAGAAGTATCGTGTAATGATCTCATTATAATTTTTTGTTTATCTTTTTGCGGCTTCCTGGATATTATTGGAAACCACTATAGGGCAATATTCCTTTTAGTTTTTGTATTTATATTTATAGTTCTCAGTACTATTAATTCTCAAGTATTATCGGGTGTCAGAATTTGCAAAACGTTTCAGAATAACATTTATATAATAACGACAAACAAATTTTCAAAAGCTCCAATAACCGTCATTAAAACAATAAAATGTTTGTAATCTTTATCTCCTTTTAATATAACGCGGTGGTCGAGATATTTCAGGCACGTAAAATGTTGGATTATTTCAAGAGTTTTCTTAAAATTCTGTGATGACGAGATAATGTGTTGAGTCAACAGTTGGCAGACTGCTGAGGCTGTTTGCTGATGTTACGAGTGTCTGCTCACACACTCATTCTTCTAGTCCTTGTAACATTTACTCGTTCTTGGCTTGCAGTATTGGCCTTCGCTTTATTCTGCAGTGTATAGATTTTTTCCGGTCACACGGGGCTGTGCTCCCTCATACCACCGTATGTTATGTTCTTCTGCGTGATCAAACTTTGACCCAATTGCTCAGTAATACTCCATAAGAGATGATATACTGTACACTCAATATCTGTCGTACACACTCTCACAAAACTACTGTTGTTACTGAAGTGGATCTTAGTGACACCTCCAATATAGACTATGAAGGATGTGTTGTGCTGTGTGGTTACCCACCTACCACTTCCTGCGTGTGGTAATCGTCACTCATATTAACATACTCGTCGCCAAGGAAAGCGGTGTCCGAAGTACAACGGTTTTATATCTGGAACATTTTCCATTATGTAGATTATGGTAGAAAACCTCCCACACATGCAGGTTTACTTGCGGAATAAGTGTGTCACTGCGGTGGACCGTGAAACACCATTTTTCATCATGGTTTGAAGTAATAAAACCCCACAATGTGTTTCCATAATAGAAATTAAAGTGTTGTAAGTGGGGGCAGCGCCACCTGGTGAGTGTCACGCACACAGGGTGGGAGTGTCAGGCTGGGCCATAGCATCTCCGTCACCCTACGTGTTTTACTCCACGTCCTTACCTCATCCATGTCGCTGTGCTACTGGCCGTCTCTTTATAGCGGGAGAGAGAGATGGTGTGTCGTGAGCGTCGTCTAATCCCTCTTTTTCGTGCACCAGAATCCGTAAAACTTTAAAGTATGGCCGCAATACTCCGAAGGTACGGATAGTTATTCACAATCAGATGCTAACACTTGTTTAAATCGGAAATATACATCAGTATTGCACAGCCTATGAACCCTGTGATCATTACAGACGACCCCGCTCTCCCCTCCCTACCCATGAGAGACTATTTTTTGTCTTCAGTTAAATGAAACAGAACTTAGTTTTTCTTTGCTTGAATTATTTCCACGATGAATTATAGTAAGGGTAAATATAACCCTCACTAATGCAGCTGAGGTTAACATCAGTATCCTCTGTAAGCACAACAAATAGTTAAATTTTAAGCAACTCTCTCCTGACTGAATGTGGAGCTGAAAGACAAGAATCTTTTCTATTTCTTCATGACGCATCTCGCTTTTCTCCTTTTAGGCGTTTGTAACACGAAAATAATCCCATTCAGATAAAAGCTTTGTCGATTCCATTTCTAATCTGTTTGTGTTTACGTGTTAACCTGTGGCGAGTGATGCTTGTCCTGTACAATGCCTCATGTTACAAGGGATAGTCCCCGTACAAACCTCGGAGACCGACCCCATGGCCGTGAGGAGGAGAAACTAGCGGATGTGGCTGTTGTTAGTCTCGTTGGGAGAGAAACACAACATGAATATGTAAACAACGACACAAGTAATTAATCTCTCACTGCTGCCTCGTGTCACTTGTACTGTACAGTAGGTACATGAAAATTTATGTTGTGACTTTGATACATCTGCCACGAGGAGTAAATCTCAAGCTATTACTGAAACACAGTTAGTAATATTTTCCATTAAGTTTTCTTCCAATTAATTTACTTCAGATGCCTGTACCTGAATCACGCATATATGTTGCAGTACAGTTAATAGCAAGAATAAATTATAATTTTAGGGCTACCACAGCTTATCTTAAATTCATAGCGTTAATTTGCTTAGACAACGATACTTTAACCGCGTAGACAACTAACAAGCACTGACTCGACAGCCCCTGACGACCACAAGGTGGAGTGTGGTAACAAGTTAATTCTTAAAATAATTACCATATTCTCAGTGATATGATAATTATGAAACCTTTACAAAAAATTATAACTCACGTATAAGAGTCAAAATTATCATAGATGCAATTATTTAAAAATAGACAAGAAAAACCGTCGTGTAAATAATGAACTTGGCATTAGTTGGCACGACAAGGTCAGTCTTTCCTGAATTTCATCTCCATTGTGTTGAAAAGTAAAATCTCAATATGGTAACCCAGCCTTGCCCGCCCTACGTTAAGTATAGTTAGGATACAGTATTGGGATTGTTGTTTTGTTTTTAATTATATTTACAGTAAAGATTTTCTCTCCCTACAGATCATGTGTGTGTGTGTGTGTGTGTGTGTGTGTGTGTGTGTGTGTGTGCGTGCTTCCTGAAACAGACCCGGGGGATGAACAGTAACGTTGGCTCCTTTGTGAGGGGGGGAGGGGACTCTGGACCCTGTGGGTGGTGTTGCTTGCCTCAGTATTGTAGCGAGAGTGTGAGTGTGTGAGCCGTTATGTAACAAATGGTGTTGGAGGACCAAGTGTGTGGCCACCCAGATGCCCCGCCTCACCTAATTCTGTCGCCGCCGCCACCCTAGTTAAGCCTTGTTTAGCTGCGTCATGGTTACTGGCATCTTTTAAAGTCTGTGATGCCATAGACGCTGAGTATAATAATTAATTATAATTACTTTCTTTGTTATTTTCATCGAAACGTTTATTTGACAGTTGAGAAAAGTAGACGAGTGGAACAAGAGCTCCAGCACTGAAATATGAAAATAAAAATGATTTATCATTAAATTTATCGAAATAATTAACTAATTGCTTATAGGGCAACAATATTAAATTTACCTACTTTTATTAGCATTTTGTCAATGTCATTTTCAGAAGCGACCATATACGGTGTTGACCTTAATTGCCACGACCTGAAACACTGACACACACTTTACACCAGAGAAGGTGGCTAGTGTCGCAACCATCATCAACACCAGTCCACCGCTTCTCTAACAACAACAAATCAGCGCCGAAATTAACTCCATTAAAAAGTTTCCTTCATAGAGCCAGTTCCTTGCTACTAATAATTCCTTATATAACTCGCTCCCTCACAAAACGAATCGTCATGTGTAAAGTTTTCCCAGTGGTATTCCGCAGATGGCCACAACTAGTGCTTTACCTCCCGCGGTACAGTCACGGACACAGCGTTATTCCCGCACCTGCATATTAACAACAGTACGTACTTACTCGTGATTGGTGGCTCAGTAGAGGAGGCGGAGGACCCTGGGTGTAGTGGGTCGCACACAATACTGGGCCGTCGGTTTAACATAATCTTATCCAGTCTTATTTGCTCAGTACGCGTGAGGTAGTATTGTTGCGGTAGCTATAATACTAGTAATAATAGCATTCTAAGTAGTTATAATATTTGTTTCAATATTATTAATCGAAATAGTAGTAGTTAACATAGCAGCTATAATCGTACCAGTGGTAGTACCAGAAGTAGTAGTAGTAGTAGTAATTGTAGTAGTAGTAGCTATTAGTGGCAGAAGGCTGGAAAGAGTCCTAGTGGCTATGCACCCATCGTCTTGGACACAACAAGAGTAATACGCGTGCAGCCATTGTGAGTAAATGGCTGAACTTGATGATGTACTGTACTGAACCATACCTGTGCTTCAGGATAATATACCCACCCTCACACCACCTGAGGTTCCACTTAACACAGGGACTCTATATTGTGGACATAATCTTTCTCTTGTTTGAACATAAGCTAAAGAATAATGATATTTTTAATTTTTATAAATGAGGTTACATTTCTCTGTCGCGTGGATCCAGTGAATAGAGTAATTGTACCGGGAAATATTATTGATATCCGACTTTGAAGGTCCGCGTTAACTATCAACATGAGATCTAATGACATGAGTGAGAACCTCAGTAATCGTCCATAACTATAGCCGTCCCGGAAAGACCAGCTGAGAGAGGTCTAGGAGGCTCTAGTAGGTTCTCTTGTTGAACAGCTGAGGTCCCTAACACGGGGTAAACGGTTGGTGCACACTGCTGTTATCTTGTGCCTCTCTTACATATACTGATCCCTAGCTGGTACACGCCCTCACCACGACTCTCTGTCCACTGTTACAAACTACAGAATCTATACACCAGAAAACCGCGATGATAATGAGACAGACGACTTAAGCACGCCAGATAGGGTTCTAGAGAGCTCAAGTCTCGCCATAATTTGTTTGTGTAGGTGTATGATGTAATTTGACATGATCTCATATTGCCGGGATGCATAATATCTCCACCACACTTCTGCTCCCCTACACGTAATGAACTTCTACTTGGTGTGGGCTGCAATCAACTGACCAGCCACATCGCGATTATGTGTTTCACTCTATCTCCCTGAGCCCCATTTGGCCCTTATGCTCATCATTAATATTAAACATGTGTCCAATGGGAGACTAGTGACCCGGATGTGAAGCCCCAGACTGTGGTTGGACCCACCCATACTGCGGGTAAGTGGTGGTAGACAGGCTCGGGAGGCTACTAAGCCCTGTCCTGTCCAGATATTACCAACTGAACCAAAACTCCCTGAAAATTACTCAGAATTACAAGAGAATCCGTTAAAGACCTTGTTGCATGATTCAAAAATATTAAAAAGACGCAACATTAAGCATCTGTCACTCGTCTGGTCACTGAGTAAAACCTACATCAGCTGGGGCCTGTACAGTATGTTGATGAAAAGTTTTGGTTGATATACGAGGATTGTTACATACTGTACAGTGTGTCATAAATGTTATATTATGGAATGTGATGCATTAACAGGGAAATTTGTGATTAGTGGCTTCATGGATGACGCCCCAACACTTAACAGCTTCATCACACTACTCCACCTCTTCAAACAATGTGAGGAACTGAGTTATAAGGAGAAAACACCAATGTGACACCAAGACTCTTACCAAACAAAGACCTTAGATTTTCTCACTTGTTCCTGATGTTTCCGCAACACCTTCAACATCTGTCTGTGTGTGTGTGCGTCTCTTTGTATCTCTTTACCTCTATGTTTGGTTGTCTCTTTAGTCTCATCAGTCCATCAATCTATCGGAGTTGCTCCATGCCACACTAAAGGCAGTAATTAACAAGGTCTACCAAGCCCCCACACGAAGCTTCTCCTGCCTGTTAAGTTTCTCCCTATCCTCCCTCTGCTGGGCCCCCTCTGGTTAACATGGATGGTAAAGTGCTGTTGGTATGGTAATTATACTCCAGCTACACTACCTGCATGAGTAAGTCGGAATTTATGGTTCACATTAAGGTTATAATTACCGTCTGGGGAGGCAGGTCTGTTTCCTGACAAGAAATAAGGTTAGTTGCTCTCTTTTTCCTTCTCTCTCTCTTCCTACATTTCCCTTATCGTTTCTTTTCACTAACTGACGTGTAACCATCTATTAGTTTTGATCATCAGTTCATATAATGTAACTATACAGAATACTCTCTCTCCTCAGATTATCCCGGGCAGGATATTGGTCCTATAAGAGATTCACTTCATCTGCTGTAAACACATCTCACATCCGCCCTAAAAGTGGGTCATTTACTGAAGACAATGTTATGTGTTAAGGCTGTGACCCCTTTCTTAATGCCCCTTATTATTCTAATCTACAGAGATAAAGTTTGAAGGAAGAAGTTCAAAGAAAAGTTAAACATGAATCTTTGCCTTGAACAACACTGACTTTCAAAACGTCCGCATCTACACACTGGTGACGGTTTAAACATTAGTCATACATACTGTACTTAATTAGCTAGATGTTTCCACTGGTAGGTCCTAGGTACGTCATTCCTCCAACACGCTCGCTTGTATGTGTACGTTCAATATTTATGATCGTGTGTGATTTGTATTCCTCCTACACGTTCAACAAATTTCATAACTTTGACGAAATTCAGATTGTGTACAACTGCTACAAGGCGATGACAACTCTCTCTCTCTCTCTCTCTCGTGTATTTACTCTTTCTGCCCGAAGGATCGATAAAATTTCTAAACGTCTCAGGTGAATAACGATCTGATTAAATTAAGGATAAATAGCTATGTAGTGTAGGGTGTGGCGAGGGTGTTGTGTGAGTACCAAGTCACGGGTGAGCATTATGGCGTGACAGTGTGTACCTAGGAGCTCCAGTTCTAATGATGATGGGTATTCAAAAAACTAAAAATAAATAAATAAATAAAAAATATTCGCAAGTTCCACTCCGTTCTTTATATTCATCTACCTGCTCTCTCCCTCCCCCCGTTACCCACACCAGGTGTTGCCCCAAAATGTTAATAGCCAGGGAGGTAATCACACGTGGCTCGGAAGGTAGTTATCACACGTAGCCAGGGAGGTAGTCATCACACGTGGCCAGGGAGGTAGTCATCACACGTGGCCAGGGAGGTAATTATCACACGTAGCCAGGGAGGTAGTCATCACACGTGGCCAGGTAGGTAATTATCACACGTGGCCAGGTAGGTAATCGTCACACGTAGCCAGGGAGGTAGTCATCACACGTGGCCATGTAGGTAATCATCACACGTAGCCAGGTAGGTAATCATCACACGTGGCCAGGGAGGTAGTCATCACACGTGGCCAGGGAGGTAGTCATCACAACACGACAGACACCCTTGGCCAGTCGATGATGATGGCGGCTATAAAACACAACCTTATTACCATATAACCATTACACTCCACGAAAATCAACCCGGTAACAGATGGTCGAGTTTCTCTTGATATAAACGATCGTCTCTGGGGTTTACTTTCTAGTGTCATCTACAGTCATTATACAGTCAAGGTTGTAGTACTGTTATTGTTGACGCTCTAGATTAGGTCGTGAATTTTAGGTTGACGTGGTAGTTGTCTCCAGAATTATACTGATAGGTTGACAGAGGGAAGGTCGCTGAGTGGCCTATAGTTCGTAATTAAAGTGACTTATGTGGGTGCAGATACGTAAAACACATACACTCCAACTCATTCTTACATAGGCAGCCACATATCTGATCTACTGTTAAGACAAAGGGAATTCTCAACTTTGCGTTCCTCCAATATGTTGAGAAATACACGCCCCTAATATAATAATGGCTAACACACATTCTACCACAAGACTCTGACCAAATCCAGTGGTGACAAAAGTGACGGCCATCTTGCTATCAACGTTTACCCTGCACCCACTGGTATAAGAAGACGTGAAGTAAATACCTCCGTAAAGCCAAAATCAGAGACTTATTTTATAAAGCTGTTTTGAGTATTATTTTGTCTGAACACCTGAGAGCGCATCTAACGGACACAGGACTTCAGGATACAGTATTGAAACCTTATCCACAGTACCGGTAGCGTAAGCCTGTGCACATCTGTTTTGTTATGACGCAGTTTTTTTCATTTTTAAACTATCATAACTATTAGACGATATAAAATGGGTGTGAGTGCGTAACTACAAATACAAAATATAAGTTTAGGTAGAGTACTCGGGAGCAGAGATACGTCAATAAACAGGGAGAGGAGCAAGATAAAGATAATATACAGTATTTACTCGTATTCAGCATCACAAACTGACAAAGGTGGTAAGACTGATCAGCAGGTACAGTATACTTATGATCTATTTACAGCAAGCTTCCAGTGTATGTTATCTTTTTTTGTAGAGAAAGAAGGAATAAAAGAAGATTAGAGGTGGGAAAAGAGAGATAATAGTTCTGACACCAAATACTAATCGAGATGTGATTGGCAGTCCTATTTATTCTTCTAGGACCATTATTTGACTTCATTCCGGCTATATTTGGGTACATTTGGGTACATTTAGGTACATTTAGGTACATTTAGGTAATTAGTCGGACCCTGACAGAGGTGTATAAATGGAAGTCAGGGCTAAACAAAGGGGACATTGCAAAGGTACTCAAACTATCCAACCAGGAGCTAACTCGTAACAATGGTTTTAAATTAGACAAATTTAGATTTAGGCGTGAAATAGGTAAACACTGGTTTGGTAACAGAGTAGTGGATGAATGGAACAAGTTACCAAATATCATCATTAACTCGAATACGCTGGATAGCTTCAACATAGGTTGTATGCTTATATGAGCAATAGGGGTTGGGTATAAACGGGACTGCCCAGTATGGGTCAATAGGCCCACTGCAGTTTCCTCCATTCTTATGTTCTTATGTTCTTTTATGGTTTAGCGATATGTACTCAAACCTACCAGCATTATGTGGTTCGTTACTTAAGATTCAACAGTTCAGTGATAAATAAATGCGCATTAGCTGTAGCGATATACTGTAGGTCATGGTGTAGTGAGGCGGGGCAGTACTAGACCAATCAGGAGGTCCCATGTGTAGTAAAATACCATAAAGTATAAACTTCTTGACATCGTAAATAAAAAAGTATAAACTTCTTGATACTTCACAATAAATCAATCATCACAAGACACCATGATGAACGTGTTGTCAGATCCAGCACCACCACCTGTGTCCTTGTTCCACCCCCCTGCCTCCCCTGCCTGGTCCCTGGATATATATACTGAAGAACACAAAGAACATGAACACGAGTGAACACCTTAAGACAATACACCAAGTAACAATGTTCTTACCCGGGTCAACATTAACATCCATCTGAGTTTCCGAATCACAAATTTTTAACTAACATATAATCGGTTTTCAGAATGCATTAACTTTCCGATTTAATTTCAATATAAATAAGTAGTTCCTCTCTCACAAGATTACCACACATACACGCACACACACACACGCACACATATACACGCACACGCACACACGTACCTCCTAATAGTAAGATGAAGCAATGTGTAAGTTGTTATGGTCAATCTCTTGGGACCAGACAGACACTCCGACGCCGTTGTCTCCACTTAGGTAGGTCACCATATATATGCAGTCACTATAAAACCACTTGGACAGGTCACCACACAATGGCACTATAGGATCACTTGGACAGGTCACCACACAACGGCACTATGGGATCACTTGGACAGGTCACCACACAACGGCACTATGGGATCACTTGGACAGGTCACCACACAACGGCACTATGGGATCACTTGGACAGGTCACCACACAATGTCACTATAGAATCACTTGGACAGGTCACCACACAACGTCACTATAGAATCACTTGGACAGGTCACCACACACACCTGTCACCCCCACAGACCTCGGGGTACTGACCGTTGACACTCATTTTACCACAACTCAACGATATCAGGCTTTTTATTAGTTTGTCGCGAGAGACCTAAGTGTACAATTTACTATATTTGTGTACTGCAGATTAAAGGATATTTCATGACGTCATTTGTATTTCACCAGCTGTTGCTCTGGATAAAATACAAGTGAGTTTGGAGCAGCCATGACGTCATTTGTATTTCACCAGCTGTTGCTCTGGATAAAACTACAGTAAGTTTGGAGCAGCCATGACGTCATTTGTATTTCACCAGCTGTTGCTCTGGATAAAACTACAGTAAGTTTGGAGCAGCCATGACGTCATTTGTATTTCACCAGCTGTTGCTCTGGATAAAAATACAAAATACAAGTGAGTTTGGAGCAGCCATCGACGCTGAGCCCTGAAGGTGTTGTGGGCCCTTTAAGGAAGCACTAATGATGAATTTAGAACTACTTGGTAAGTGTCACTATTTATAAATTATCTAATTATTGTAAATAATTTTGAGGTTTCAATATACTCATAAATAAAGAGACTGGGCATTAACAGAAAGGTTTAAATAATTTTATTGAAGGTCGACAAAGTAGTATAGTTTGTTAGACTATAATACTCACAGATGATCTTCTCCAGCTCAATAGCCTCTTCTCTACTCAGACGGTGGCTGTGTGTGGCGGATATTTGTGCCCTATAATTATATACTTGTTGATTTTTCCAGTATTTATCTAATTTTGCTTCAAACTTTTCAACTGTAATTTCCTTAGTCTTTCCTCATAAGATAAATCCTTGATCTGTGGTACTAATTTGGTAGCCCTCCTCTGTACATTCTCTACTGCTTCAATATCCTTAATGAGATATGGGCACCAAATTTGATTAGCATACTCAAGGTGTAGCCTAACCAGAGCAGTGTACAGAGCCTTGAATATAGATGCATCCAGATGAACAAAAGTTCTTCTAATAATGCCCAGTGGAACGTATTCGATGGTTTGTAAACATCATGTCTTGACGTATGTATACTTACTTAAGATAATGAGTAATTTTCCAGCTCAGGGTCTAATAATCATTTTATGTTGGATCAAGTCAAGTCAAACCGAAGGCTTTTTACCGCTATGCAAAGTCGAAATTAAAAACGTAAGTAGGCATATCAGACCTGAGGCTTGAAGATGGTAGTTATGCATATTCTAGCCAGGATAAGGCGAAGGCTTTGAACATATTCTTTTCATTGTTGTTCACAAGAGAAGATGCGAACAATTTTCCTGCGTTTGAAGAAAGACGGTTTGACACAGCACTGACCCACATTGTCTTCTCGGAAGAGGTTATAAAAAATAACCCGTTTTAACTAAAGATTCACAAGAGTCCCGGCCCAGATATGGTACACCCCAGAGTGTAAAGAGAACTGTGTAATGAGCTTATGGAGCCCCTTAGGATCCTGTTCTACAAATGCATGGAGGAGCAAAAGGTCCCCGATGACTGGGAAATGGCTTATGTGAGTCCTATATTCAAGAAGGGCGATCATCACTTCATGAATAATTATAGATCAGTGAGCCTGACCAGCATAGTATGCAAGGTACCAGAGAGCATCATAAGAGATGCCATGATGGAACATCCACTTAGAAACAACCTTATAAAGGACTGGCCAAAGTCTAAATAAACCATGTCTACCCACACGCATGGGCGGAGCTTATTACGTGACGCCGTTGGCATGTAGTGAAAGAAAACTGTAGTAATGGAGGAGGATTATATTATCCCGGGTGAGACCATCCCACCGTATTAGAAGATATTCTTGCCATATATCCTAATTTTCAAAGTGGACAGGGCTTTATAGTAGAGGGAAAATGTGGGGAAAATACTAAAAAGAACACAAAACAAACCTTTGAAAACCTGTCCAGAACTATATAGGTAAAGTATATGATTAGTGTGGAAAGAAGAACAAATTTCATGAGTGGCATCACTCCCATACCAAAAGAATTCCCCACTGATAAGGTGGACATGATAGAAGGGCTTTCAACATGTGCACTTGTTATATAATATGTACTGTAATTTATTTTTCTTCCACTCTTCCTCTTGCTCTCTTTTCCTTTCTCTCCTTATTATATTGCCTCACCTTTCCACTTCGTGATGTAGACTGCCATTTTCTTCCTCTCATACCCACTGTAATATTCTCTTGAATCTTCTCACATGTCTATACTGCCTGAGAGCACCTTACAGTATTTTTTACTTTAATATTTTTTTTTTTTTTTCAGAATCCTTTGGACAGAATTACCCTGAAGAGTTTGATGGAGCCTTGGACTGTGCATCATTAGCTGTCACCTGTGCATTTAATAGACGAGGAACACTCTTGGCTGTGGGATGTAATGATGGACGCATTGTTATTTGGGACTTCCTAACTCGTGGTATTGCCAAGGTCATAAGTGCTCATGTACACCCTGTATGTTCTCTCAGGTCAGTTTCTTAAGCATTTTACCAGAGATTTTCCTTCAATATGACCATCTTAGATATTGCATGAAAGGATTGCATTCATAAAAAATCACTTTGATTTCAGGTAGAATAATGCTTGATTTTCCCAGACATAAGGAAAATTTACATTGTTATTAAATTTTTGTCTTTATGTAATTTTTCACTTTCTAGTTGGAGTTAAGTATTGAAATTGTATAGAGTTCATTCTTATATAAATTTCAATTGGTATCATGAGTTTGTTTATCTTTCATACATTTGCACTAAAATTCAACTAATGTAGCTAGATCATCCACCATTGACCACAAATTCTGAATACTGTACTGTACATGACTATATCTGTAGATCCTGCCTTGAGACACCCATATATAATATTGTAACGGAATGTCTCACTTTTCATATCTCTTTTACAGTACTTTCACCGCTGCTGACTCTCAAAAATAGAATTTAATGATCTAGTTCATGTCTAAACCATCACTGTATAGTACAGCAGTTCTCTACCTTATCTACCACTCCTGCCACTATAGCTCAGTCTATGGGTTTCATTCCTTACTGTCCACATTCTACTCTTCAACCAATCTTCTTAATTTCCATAGCATTGGACAGTAACTAAACCTTATGCTTTTTCAGGCTTATCTTTCAGTGGTACATTTTTTATATAAGGTTGCATATTTTTTCTTTATCTTTATAGCAACAAAAACTTCTGCATTAGACCTAATTTAGTAAGATTATAAGCTCACCTTTAAGTGCCTTTCATTTATAACACAACTTCCTAATTTTTATTCATCTCCAATATAAATAACATATCTACCTAGTTATGTCAACTCTACTGTTACATGCCATTACTACTATTGTTATATACTTTTATTCATGTGTCTTTTCAAGAAATTTTATCCTATATTTTTTGACATTGAAAATTCTTCCCTGTTATTGACTGCTACTTATTTTAGGTTAATCTGCAGTTTAGAAGTTTGTGTTCATAACTTTAGAGAAGAGTTACAACAAACACACCTTCATGGGGCAGGTTTTCAAAAATTGAAGTTGAGGAATTTCATTAACGTAGCAGGCAGCTATTTACAATTTTCCTCATACATGTAAAGCAAACATCAGGTATGGCTTAAAAAAAATGGAGCTCATTCATCATCACTGATATAGCATCTGTTATTCTCTGAAGCTTCTTTACAGGGAGTATTTGTTCATAATGTAATTGTGATTTTGTTTGACAGTTGGTCAAGAGCTGGGTATAAACTTGTGAGTGTATCCACTGACAACAATGTGTGCATTTGGGATGTGCTGTCTGGAGAATGTGACATCAAATACAGATTCCCTTCACCAGTCATGAAGGTTAGTACCTACCAGACTGCCAATAAACAGTATATTTCTCTCTCTCTCTCTCTCTCTTTCTCTCTCTCTCTCTACAGTATATATATATATATATATATATATATATATATATATATATATATATATATATATATATATATATATATATATATATATATATATATATATATATATATATATATATATATATATATATAAAAGTCAGTACTCGACTTACGACGGGGTTAGGGACCGACGACCAGGTCGTAAGTCAAAGAGGTGAAATTAATACATAGAAAATCTAAAATCGGTGTCTCTTTTTTCTTCTCAACAGCACGAGAACTCTCACTTTATGCTTGCCAGCCATTTTAAAGGGAATTACAAACGAAAATTTTGTCAGTACACAGCACTATCACTTACGTCGGGACTCGAAAATTTAAGCAGACAGTATTTAGGAAAAATCTTTGGTGTGTATTTTCCTCTTGTAGCCATAGTTTTCTTAAAATAATATATACAGTATCAGTAAATGTGAGGAATAAATAAAAATAATAACAATAAATAAGTTACAATAAAAAATACTGTATGTTTTTTTTTCGGGAATTAGCCCACAATGGAGCCTGAGGGGCGGAAAAAATGAACGGAAAGAAATTGTAAATATAGAAAAAAAAGGTTATGCTGTATTAATCTACACCACAAAGATGCTGGAAAACCAGCTTTTTAAAGTGAGACAGTGTAAGAGCATGGAAACACAGAAGAAGGCAGAGCATTCCACAGTTTGGCTGTGCGAGGAAAGAAGGAGGTACTATAACGGGTTATTCTCGTGTGACCGACATCCACAAAGAAATGGTGGGCAACGCGGGCAAGACGTGTGTTACGAACCCACGGCCTTACTGGCGGTACACAGGAAGCCATATCCACTGAACATTTCCCGTTAAAGTACCTGTAAAAGAGAGAGAGTGAAGGAACATTGCGCCGAAGAGAAAGGGAAGAGAGATTGTCGACTAAAGGAGGAGAGTTAATAAGACGAATTGCCTTTGATTCCACCCTATCTAATAGTTGGACAGAAGAAGAGCCACCCCAGATATGAGAGCAGTACTCCAAGTTAGGATGAATGCATCCCTTATATACTTGGAGCAACTGCTCAGGAGTGAAGTAGCTGCGGCATCTGTACAGCATTCCCAACTTTCGGGAGGCAGCTTTAGTTATACTTAGGATGTGTGTTTTCCAGGACATATTGGAGGAAATGGTGAGGCCTAACATATTTATTTCAGAATTTGGGAGGATGATAGCGTCCTGAAATGTAATTGGTGGGAGATCGTCTAATTTACAAAGTGTAATTGGCAAATATTGAGTTTTATTACTATTGAACTTAACCAAGTTTGTACCTCCCCATTCAGAGATGCTGCACAGATCCACATTGATAGAAGTAATGATACCAGTTCTAGAAACAGATCTAGTTTGAGAGTTAGGAGGAAGGGGAAAATGTGAGGAAGAGTGAAGAGTAGAATCATCGGCGTAAGAATGGATAGAATTAGTTGTAGTGTGAAGTAAATCATTGATGAAAAGAAGGAAGAGAGTTGGTGAAAGAACAGAACCCTTTGGGACGCCACTATTGGTAGAGAAAGAGCTAGAAATCGATCCCTCGACAACAACTGCCATGGATCGATTCTCAAACCAGTAAATAAAGCTAAATGAAAGTTTAACTTAGTCGCCATTTGCATATACTCCCCTTGCTTCACCGTAGCAATGAAGACCAGCAAGGACGCTACCTCTGCTGATTCCTTAGCAACGCTCCCTCCCTTCACACACCACACCCTCCTCCCACTCCCCCACTGAACCAGCTCACTCGTGTGCAAAGAAATGTATATTCCCTTTATGTGTTTGGCCTTAGGACAATAATTTCTTTTACTTTTTTCACCATATATATGTAGGATGGTGTGTGCATGTAACTGAGTAAAAAATAAATGAAGAATGTTACATATATCTACCCAAAAGTACGAGTTAAAAAACAAACAAAACACCTCACGGCTTGGCTCAGTAGCCTGGTGGTTGCAGTGATGAGTCTAACCGCCAGCAGTGTTAACAGATGCAAAAGAAAGTTATCTGTAAATCTTCATTTGTATCAAGCATTTGTAGATTTAAAAATAATTGTTGCAGGTATGGCATTAATAGGTTGTAATGCTTGTAAGAGTTCAGAAATGGTTACTGCTTAGCTACCTCTGAAGAGTTGGGTGTCTGCCGTATGGAAGTTAATTAAAAATAATAATACTGTACAGCGAACCCTCGGAGATCTGGACTAAAAGGGGGAACCACCTGCCAGCAGCACCCTAACCCGGGGCATATAGGTTAATAATAAAGTCTCTCAAACTCATTGTCTAAACAAGATTCCACTTCGGCTTTTGCTTCCTCTTAGCTTTCCGCCTTTACTGGCCCATAAAATTTATTGGAAAGTCTCTGCATCAGTTGTCAAGGTCATAGTTAAACATCACATGTCAAATATGGCAAAGTGCTTTGTGTGTTATTTGCAAAGGTGTTTTGTTGTACTTTTAGCTTAAAATTAACCTAACCTAAAGGTGAGGTTCGATATCAAGTTTTTTATTGTAATTTTTCCTATTTTCAGGTTCAGTTTCACCCTAGAAATGACAAGATGTTCTTGGTTTGTCCTATGAGGCATCCTGCAGTGTTAGTTAATGTAGATTCTTCACATGAAGTTATTCCTATGGATGATGAGGTAAGAAGCAAAATTCCTTTTGTGAACCCTTTCTGCTTAATTAGTGTTAAATTTATCTGAAGACAAAATTCTTTTATCTTCCTCTGGTACCATTTTAAATAGTTCCAAACTAAATTCAGTATTAACGTTTTATATGTTTAGCGTAATTTTATTAATTTGTGTCAAATGTAAATATATTTATGGATTTTATTGTGAGATTACCATGGATACAGAAAAAACGAACTTTGAATTAAAATGCAGGGTTTTTTTTTTTATTACTGGTACTGATACTACTGTGAGATTCTGTATATTGTATTCATATTAATCTGTATATGGGGTATTTTCTGGGCTTGACATCCTTCACAAAATATGATATAAACACAACCCCATATTGAAGCATACAGTACTTTCCATACACAGGTTGTCTGCAGGTAGAACGCAGTATTCATAATAGAAAGGTGAACCTTAAGGATGTTTGAATATATTATCTACACTCATGTTATTACAGGGTGATGTAAACATTGTAGCATCCTTTGACCGCCGAGGAGAACATATTTTCACTGGTAACAGTCGTGGAAAGCTGCTGATACTGTCCTGCCCGGAATTAAAAATAAAAGCCTCCTTTAGGATTGGTCAAGGAACTACTAGTGCAGCAGCTGTGAAGAGTATCGAATTTGCCCGGAGAACAGAGTAATTACCATTGATTTATATTCTTTATTATAAAATCTGTCTTTAGGGTTCCAAGGATTCACATTCCCATAGCTCAGTTACCTTCCTATGTTATGGATGCATGATGGGGTACAGAATAGAGAAATACTGTACAGTATATGAAGATGTTTTCCAGTTATATTGTCTGAAGATGGGTGTGTGATATATACCCTATGCTAATGTATAGCCAGTAAAGATCATAATCTTAGTAGATACCAGTTTGTACTAAAGAAGCTTGTCTAAGTGAGTACAGTAGACCCTTGCCATTCGCTGGTTTGTGATTCGCGATTTCGACGACTCGCTAGGTTGTGAGCCTTTTCCCGCAGCACAACGAGTCACTCCACGCAGCATTTTGTGTTGTACTCTCAAAACTTTAGTTGTTTTTGTGTCAATTGGCCCCTAAAAGACGACCTAGTGTCAGTACTAGTGATGCTAGTGAAGTGAAATGTAAAAGGCAGAAGTCAGTGATGACCCTGACAAAGAAAGTTGAATTATTAGAAAAGTTAAAAGGGGATGAGTGCTGCCACGTCTGGTCGGTTGTTTGGTATAGGTACACAGTAGTGCACTAAGGTAGTATAAGTTGCTATTCACGGTTTTGCCTGTCCACGCCATTCCTTGGAACCTAACCCCCGCGAATAACAAGGGCTTACTGTACAGTATTCTCTTCACTCCTTATGTATTGATGTGAAATTATTATTTTCCAAAGTACTGTATAGATAAATCAAGAATGAATTTTGTGGAATTGAATAACCATGTGATTGAAAGGTAAAAGCTGTACAGTTACTATCTGTTTTTGGAGGAGTCGATGAAATTTCAGAATGAACACTGCGACTTTGTCATCTCGGTAGGGTTGCCAAAATCCTTTGTCCAATGTGTCATATTTTTTTTTAGTTATTGTACATATGAAAGTTACGTATTGAATGAAGAAGTCCTTGGAAGGTGCATGATAAAGATTATATGGTGATGGTATGTTCAGGTGAATCACATGATGAATGATAACACAATGAAATAAAAGTATGGCAATATAATGAAAGGTACAAAAAAAGGGGGGAATAAATCACCTAGGATCTTTAAATCTGTAATTAAGTTCAAATATAGAAATATGCCAGTGGAATATGCTATTGAGGAGAGTGGAGATCATATGTTTTGCTAACAAACCAATGTAGTGAGTAGTATAAAAAAGATTTAAAGTGTTAAGACAGTATGGAAGCCTCAATTCACTCAAGATGAGCTGAGGGTGAATGGATTTGTCTCTTTATTTCTTTTGTAGTTTATTGTATATTATAGCTACTTATGAGTCTAATTAGTAAAGAATTGAGTATTTTAACAACACTGTACAGTATTAAAGGATTGTTATTCTCTTCCAGGTTCTTTTTAGTGAATTCAGCAGATCGTGTAATTCGGGTTTACGATGCAAGGAAGGTTTTGAAGTGTGGGAAAGACGACGACCCAGACACTACACAGAAATTGCAGGATCTTGTTAATAAGTGAGTAGTCTTCATCACAATTTGTTTTAATTTGTGTGCATTTTGAAACCAGCAGTACACTTACTTTATAATACAGTAGATGGAAAAAAAAAGGTTTCTAGTCTTGTTTGTTATATGATATTTTAAGCTAATTGTGCTAAATGTTAAGAAATTTGCAGTTTTTTACATTATCAATAGAGACATATTGAGACTTGAGGTTTATTATTATTATTTGAAGCCAGAGTATACAGTACAATATAAGCAAATTATATGTTAGCCCATACATACTGAACAATGTGAGGTTAATGATCACTGCATGCTATTAATTTTTTCCCAGAACCATGTGGAAAAAATGTTGTTTCTCTGGAGATGGGGAGTACATCTGTGCCGGCTCAGCACGACAACACTCACTATACATATGGGAACGAAGTGTTGGTAACTTAGTGAAGATTCTTCATGGAACAAAGGGAGAGATGCTGCTAGATGTTGTGGTAAATGCTAAAAGTACCCTTATGTTCCTGTAGCATAGACTTGTTGTACATGTGGTAGCAAAATGTAGTACGGGTATCCATCGCTTTTTGAATGTTTGAGATATAAAAATTTACTTGTACAGATTTCCTAAACTTCCGCCTCTTGTTCGTGTTTTGAAAATTCCCCCTCTTGTACGAATTTGGGTCCCAGCAAAAATTAAAATTGCGTGCTCCCAGGAGTCAGCTGGGGCTGTCACATCCCCCTAGCCCTCTCCCTACCAGGCTGAGGTGTGAGTAATGTTATGATTATTTTTCAACTCATAATTTGGATAGATAAACTTAACTTGCTTTCTTCTTTTTTTATTCATTTACTTGCACATACAATCCTACATACAGAATTACATTACTATATGAAAAAAAGTAAAAGGAATAACTATTGTAATGTGAAAAAACATAAAGGGAATAAAGCTTTCCTTTTTGTGTGAGAGCAGAAGGGGAAGTACATACAGGGTATTGTTAAGGGTCAGGAGGAGGAGCATACCCCAACTGGACTTGCAAATGGCAGCTGTGTTTAACTTTGATTTAAAATTTTCTTAGTGGTTTTAGCTGCATATTTTCATCTAGAAAGTATTTTTTTTAATGTTTTTCATGTGTTAGGCAGTAAATTACAGTAGTTGTTTACTATTTATCATTAGTTAGCTTTTTTTCTGATTTCTTGTACGGGGCTTCCTTGACATTGGGGGCCAGACCCTATTTTATCCTATGTTTTTTATTCACAATATGAAAATTCACTTAACAAATGTTTTTTTTTCAGGAACCTAACCCATTCATATAGTGAATGATACTTGTACATACACTGTGATCATGAAGCCTACATGAAAGTTTTTTCCTATTTGACTAAATTTTAATCATCATTATTACTTTAAATTAAAAGTTATTGCCTTATATATATATGATGAGTTTAGAATACCTATACTGTATTTAAATTTTTCTTTAATTTTACCTATAAAAATATTTCCTCAGTGGCATCCTGTGCGACCAATTATGGCATCCATCAGCTCTGGAGTTGTTTCAGTCTGGTCTCAAAACCAGGTTGAGAATTGGTCAGCATTTGCTCCAGATTTTAAGGAGCTTGATGAAAATGTTGAGTATGAAGAACGTGAGTCCGAGTTTGATCAGAGTGATGAGGACAAGAGCATAGAACTCAGCCAGGAGAGAAGAGAGGAAGATGTAGAGGTGAGTTGGAGAGACACCTTTTCTATGTTTTTGGTAAATTCTCTCTATAAAAAAAAAGTATGTGTTGAATACCTAACCTATAGACCATATTTTGTGACAGACAGATGAAAAGGGCAAACCAATATGACCCCAACATACTGTACACTGTTGGGGGTCATGCATACAAAATCAGATAACTGTAGTTGTCAGTGCACCATATAAAGGGATAATATGTCATGGTTTAATTTAAACCTTTATTTCATGAAGGGAATGAGGATCTCATTAGTAACTGGTGAAAAGATTTGTTTATATTTAACAGTATAGGTAGGCAGGTAATCTTTGATTACCTTAGGGTGTTGCAATCCTGCCTTGCCAGCTATTTGCACCCTGTGGGTTAGGATTAAGAAGGGCATCCAACTATAAAACTTTGTTTCAATATGCCTGATGGCAACCAGGCCACCAGAGCTTTGCCTGGTCTCAGCAGCATTTTCTGTGGTGGTTCCCTGTGTTTCCAGTTTGTGGTTTTATGCAACTGCTGCCTTCAGGTAATCACAACTGACCCATACAAGCATGGAAAAAGGCTATAAAACATTGATGATGAAAGATTTGAAGAAAAAATTATGAATTGGTTGAAGGTATTACTTTCATATATTATTACAAAGAAATTGGGTTATTTTATTAAGAAAATAGGATAGGTAATAATATTTTTAAAAACCTACAATAGTGATAAGGATGTTGGGGGTACAGTTGATATTGTTGCATATGAAGCACTTTTAATATACCAATTGCTCTGTTGTATACCAATGACTGTATTACTCAGATAATGGAAATGTGAATTCTGGCTTTAACCTTAATTGCAGTACTGTACAGGTATATTGAATCTGGTAATGTATAAGAAGTTCAAGAAATTACTTAGGGCATTTCACTTTTTGTAATAACCACTGGCAGGTGTACAGTGCCATTGCACCTTAGGTACAGGTAAACCACTATTTGCAATGGGGACGTAGGAAGGTTGGGGGCGGGGGAGGGGGGAACCATACATAACTGCATAAATATTACGAATATTGCCGTAAAACTCCTTCCAGATACGGCCATAGGCACCACCTTTGCTTAGGAATTTTTTCATATTTATGATTTTTTTTTTTTCATCGATCTAAGCCTGACGCTCCCCTTAATGCTAGTTTGTTTGCATCATATATAGGGTAGGTGGTCTTAATATATCAGCATCGTTATCAGGAATTATTGTTGATTGGGATATCGTAAATAGAAGTTTACCAGTATTCAGTACAGTTTTATGATGAAAATAGAATAAATGATTATAGATACTTTAAAACTAAAGATACAGTACAGTAATTTGTGATCTTTCACTAATGTAAAGTGGAGAAGAATTTGATGGGCTTCCTTGGCTTTTTTTTATTTATTTATATACAGTACAGTGTATTTATTTTGCAATTCATGTGTTAGAGAATATTGGAATCTTGCTATTACCGTATATCACGGCCTATAAGGCGGCGGGGTGCATAAGACGCCCCCCCCAAATTTCCATTTAAAAAGTAGCTTTTGAGCTCTATTTGCTGTATAAGACCAGTACCCCAAATGTGACACTTACCCACTGACTCAGTAGTCCTTTACCAACCATCCTTGATTTTTTAAAATAAGGCCAATTCACTTCAAGTAATGTCATCAAATTATACTCGCTGGTGTAGTGTAAACACTAGTGACGTCACTGAAGCGTGGTGGGAGTGTTCCCTCGTCTGGGTGGTGTGACTATTTATACAACATGTGGTTAACAGCAACCACCGTATTCTAATTGTGATGTTTCATTAGGATTTGAGTGAAAAAGGTTACCAGTATGTACTTACTACATACATTTATTACACAAATATATATATATATATATATATATATATATATATATATATATATATATATATATATATATATATATATATATATATATATATATATATATATATATATATATATATATATATATATATATACTGAATATACTATGTACAAAAAATGAATGTTCAATGAATTATTTATGGTGCATTAGGGTACTGGTCACTTCTGATGGGCTATAAATAGCCTTCTTTATCTCCCCTACATCTCACCCTGAGCCAGACGGAAGGGTCTTGGTAAATAACATGTTTGCTTATTTTCCATTTACTTTAAATAGATTTACTGAATTATTTGTTTTATTTATTTATTTATAATATACTGTAATATATTAAACACACTGTAATTATTTTCTTTAATTTATAAACTGTTTTGCGACAAAGGAATGTTCTCCAGTAGTGTTTCATTAGGATTTGAGTGAAAAAATATTACGTACTTACACAATTGTTCCTCTTACTTTGACAACACAACATACATACAGTATATTATTTCTCAGTTTTGATCTTTTTTTTTAATTTTTGTATTTATTTATAGTTAGTTACTTAAAATAAGGCCAATTCACTTCAAGTAATGGCATCAAATATTACCAGCTGGTGTAGTGTAAACACTAGTGACGTCACTTGAGCGTCTGTAATTAACCGTGGTCACTTTTCCTTTCTTGTCTCCTCACTGGCAAATGGGTGTGGGGAGGGGTGTGTGATGATAGCTGTGTTTATTACAGGGGTATAAATCTCTTTTACGGTATGTTAGACAGGTTTATAATACATTTTTATTATTTTAATATACCGGTAATCTTAATTTGAATCCAGCTTGCCAAACGTAAGTTTCAGTATAAAATAATTAGTGGTAAGACCTTGTGAGTGGCTTACGATGTTTTCATCACCACTCTTGACACAGTAAACCACAATATTTAAGAGGTAAGAATTTTAAACTTGGTGGTTTAGACGACCCCCTAACTTTGGGCAGATTTTTTTAATGTTCAAATTTCGTCTTATAGGCCGTGATATACGGAAATGTCCTAGGGTTTATGTAAAAAACAAAGTCATAAGGATTTTGATCTTCAACATATTAATTATTATCTCTCTTAGTACTGTACTCAAGATAATTATTGCAGTATTGTTTTCTTTTTAAGGTTGATGTTACAAGTACAGAGCCAGTAACTGCCTTCTGTAGCTCTGATGAGGACGATGATAGCAAGGCTCTTTTGTACCTTCCAATCTCTCCAGAAATAGAAGAACCTGAGGAAGGCTGGGGCCCTGAGGGTGCACCAAATGAAGACCTCTCCTCCAAGAGGTCAGGTGATAGTAAGGAGAATGTTTCACCCAAAAAGAAGAGACCAAAAACATTTGATGTTTCATTAGAAAATGCACCAACAGATGGTAGGTACAGTACATGTGGTTGAAAAGGTACAGTAACATAAATTGGAATAATAAGTTTATTATAATGTGTTTTACTTACATGATTTATTAGTACTAATTTGAAAGTGAATATCTGTATGGGAACATTAAATCTCATTTTAATTATACATTATATCAGTGTTGGAATAAGGATGCAAAGAAATTCCATATGGAGATATAATTTTGCTCTAGTTACTAAAAACTATTTAGCTGAAGATAATGGATTATCTTATGAAGCAAGAGTTGAACATTATTTCATATTTACAAGAGCACATATTGACCATAGTGTCGGGAATGTTCTTTATCTGAAGGTCTGTATTGTGTGATTGAAGAAAATTCTGTAACTTTGGTTTGGGAAATAATTTTTACAGTACCGGTATTTAACTAATTAAGATTTTTTCCTCTTCTTAAATTATAATACAGTTTTAGGAACATTACAGATTATTCCAGTAATGGGAATGGAGAATCCATAGGAACAATGTGGTTGTAAGAGTAATGAAGTAATGGGAGAAAGAAAAATTAAATGTTCTGAACCCATGAGAAAAGCAGGTACTGTACTGAGCTTGAGTTTTAAGTAGTACCGTAGTGAAATCATCAGGAATGATGGAGATAAAAGAAATGGTAAAATCCAAGCAAGATTAATAATAATGATTATTAATAATGAGGAAGGATTAGTAAATATTTTAAAGTCACAGAGTAATGTAATTGGGGTCATGAGGGAAGCTAGGAAGTGTCATGAAGTCACAGTCATTTTGATGAGGGATATAATTTCATGGAAACATTCATTGCCTTTAGCTGTGTCTTGTGCTTTCATTTATGGTTGACTTATTGCTATTGTTTGGTAAGTCTTGATTGTAGTGATATTTTTTTATCAGAGGAATGACATGGAGACCACATGGTGAAAACAAACTGCATATGAAAATTTGAGGAAAAGTTGGGATTGAAATCTCACACAGTTCTTTGGATAATTATTTTCACTGAGGTGTTCTCTTGCCAAAAACTGAATATAACTAAAGTTTGACTTGACCATCAGTCAGGATGATTTGAATTGGTTGAGGTTATATAACATAGGAAGAACATTTTGTGGCAGGGAGTTCCACTGCAGGCTTGTGTGCAGTATCAATGAGTTTTGGTAGGCAGAGGTTCTACAGAATGGAATTTCAACAGAAAAGCCATGGACCCCTCCCATATGCCTTTGTGGTTAATTGAGGTGTGCTTTATGGTAACATTGTTGACTATACCTGTAGCTCACCTGAATACTGACTGGAAGTGTCTATAGAAATGGGGGAAATCTTTTTATTTTTTCTTAGAGTTGTGCTGCTGTTGGAAGATAAGTTTAGTACTTCGTATGTGTGTGCTGCACACTGTAGTAATATCGGACATTTGTAATTTCTAAAGTTCTAATAGTAATGCAGAAAGAAAATACCGAGCTAACAAACAGTGTGATTTTCCATTTGCTATTTAATTGGAATTTTAACTTTAGTTTTTAGTTCTCAAAGCAAATCTTGCTAGAAATTTCATGGTTTAGTACTCTGTAACAGTAAAGTGACTTCAAAAATTTCATATTTTTGGATATGCTGGGGCAGTGGTGTGAATAAATGATTATGTAAAACAAATGGTTGCTACAGTAAATTTTTATTTTAGGTAAATCGACTATAGACCCTTGGCTCCTATTATTATTAAGATGCCATAACTAATTCAATTTACTTTTCACAGAGGTTCATCCATTAGTGAGCAACAGACCCAAGGAGAAACAAACTGCAGGGAACAAGAAGGGACGAAACAACTCCAAAGGAGACTCAAAAAAGGATAGAAAAAAACACTGATGAAGGTTTATATATGGTTTATACATAGTAATAGGCTGTTCCATTTTTACATTTTAATTTGTAGTTTATTTTATATGTATAAACAGATTACATACAGAGTCCATTTGGAACGTAATGAGTAAAAATGGAGTGCAAACTCCTAAACTTGTACAAATTAACAATTTGTAGTTGGCATAAGATTGAGACATGATCAGTCAAATTAAATAAATTTGTTTGTAAATGGAGCATTTAAAAAAGAAACTAGTCATTGTCAAGATAATTAATGAAATAGCATGTCAAGTAAGCCTCACAGTATGCAGTCTAAACATGAAAAAAGATATACCGTGTCTTCATTTGAGTTTTACACTGATAGACTGTTTGTAATGTTATTCAGGTGCACGTTAAATAATGCTTTTTGTTTTTATTACGATTAATGGTTGAAACTAATCGGCATTATAGTATACTTTATGTATCTCTGTTCTAGTGTTTTAACTTTCTGAAAATGGTGACATGTGTCGGCTCCTCCCAGGACAACTCACCCGCATTCCATCTCCAATCTTGAAATATCAAAGATCCAGTGGCAATCATTGAATTATTATGTGAAAACTTCTAGTAACTTCAACCCCTTATGTATGGGGTCGCCTCTCAGGTGAATAAAATCGTCTAACATTAGCCAAATGAAATATTACAAGTAGTGTCCCCCGTAGTGAAGGAGTTAAAGACAGAAGTGTGTTACACATGCCACAACTACAACTGTACTGTACAAATGTACATGAATAGGAGAAATAAACAAAACAAAATATGAATAAATAAGAAAATATAAAATATTTATTAACCCATAGGCTCCGGATGACATTCCAGAACGTATATATACAGTATATATATATATATATTATATATATATATATATATATATATATATATATATATATATATATATATATATATATATATATATATATATATATATATATATATATATATATATTTATATATGTATATATATTTATATATGTATATATATTTATATATATATATATATTTATATATATATATTTATATATATATATTTATATATATATTATATATATATATATATATATATATTATTTTTTATTTTTTTTTTTTTTAGATTGATTTTTTCCCTATGGGGGGCTACTGCCAGCAGCACCCTAACCCTGGACTTAAGGGTTAAAGAAGGGGCTTTTAAAAAATTGGCATATTGTTAAGTATAAAGGGAGTATTGCTATAAGAATTTTAATTGAGTACACCCACATGCCATTGTTAACCAAGACTAGCCATTCTGCTAACAAGACTATTTCAGAGTGTATTAAGATATTAAATCCTGATAGATTTTAGGGGCCCAAAATTATTTTTATAGTATTTTCTTAATTCTTAGAAGTTGTATATTATAGAATCTTCATTCAGTGTAAATGTTGTTTAATGATTAGTGCTGGTTTGTATCACTTAAATATATTTTTTTTTTTACAGTATAAATAACTCTTAGTCACCAGTCATTTTGTTCACCCTATTATACAGTAATACTGCTCAATTAATTAAACATGCAACAATAGTGATGTACTGAAAAAGTACATACTGGTATTGTCTTTTAATAATGTAAAATGTTTTCATTTTGTCCATTCTGTTTTACATTTTTTTCAAAAGTAAACACTGTTCTGTTTTGAATTTTGTCTTTTTTAAGGACATTTTGTGGCTGTTCAGCTGATCGGCTAGTCCGCCAATACAGTAATTGGTTCTATATTTACATTCGTTTCCAGTGAAGTAATTATCAAGAAAGTTGGTCTCTTGAATATTTCTGCATTTTTTACATTAAAATTATTGGTCATTCTGAAATTCAGTTCACATATTGATAATATATACAGTACAGGGAATGGTTTTTGTGGGCACATCAGCTGATTGAATCACCCACCAACGCTTCTCAGTTTAACTTTGTTTACAGTGGAGTGAACATCCAGTTTGTTGGTCTCTTGAATATTTTTGCATTTTTACATTAAAATTATTGGTCATTCTGAAATTCAGTTCACATATTGATAATATACAGTGCAGAAATTATTATGAAACGTGAAGAAGGCATTAGAACCAATGCACTCTGTAAAGAATATGGCATGTCATCACCAACTGCCTCTACAACCAGCTGTTTGATATGTAAGCAAAGCTGCCAGGTATACGACATACACACCTCAAAGTAAGTTACTCGGTAAAATACAGTATTCTATTGTTTTTTATTTATTATTGTACAGTATACTGTATAGTATAGAACTGTATTTAGTTTATATTTAATGTTTTGTTAATTCTATTACTGGTATACAGTACTTTGTATGTACTTTTTCTGTGAGTTGGAACCAATTACCCAATATCCCATAGGAGTAATAGCTTTAGTTAACGAACGATTCTGTGGAATGAATTATGTTCGTTAACAGAGGGACCACTGTAGTTTATTATTATAAAAATGCTACCATTGGATTGTTTAATATATATCCTGACAGTGATGCAACCGAAAATAGATCCACCAATCACATTCCCTATTACATAAAGCCTTACTTCACCCTTGATGAAGAAGTGTGATTGTTGCCGTGAACCCTTTGCTCATTAATGAGAAACACCTGTACAAATCATGATAATAATATCTTTATGTATTAGTAATGGAGCAGGTGTATAGATTATAGATTAACTTGGGGTCAGACAGCCAGCACCACATTTATCCCATCCAAATAGGACTTTAAAAATAACAGTACCGTACAATACCAATACTATTTAACTCACCTTGCATGAGCAATAGTAACAAAATTTATATTGCCTGTGACTGTAAATACATATACAGTACAGTACTGTATGTAAAGTTCTGTACTTTATTGTATCTAAGACTTACTTCAATAAACATAGAGTTATATATACAGCTGCTCCCCGACTTACGACGGGGTAACAGACCCAAATTCAGGTCGTAAGTCGAAAATGCTTAAATAATACATAGAAAATCTAAAATGGGTGTCTCTCTTTCTTCTCAGCACCATAAAACTCTCACTTTTAAGCTTGCCAGCCATTTTAAAGTGAATTACAAACGAAAATTTTGTCAGTACACAGCGCAATATTTGACGTTGGGGCTCGAAAATACATAATTTGACAAAATTTTGGTACGACTGAGTCGGTCGTATGTTTGGGTGGTGGTAAGTCGAGTAGGTCTTAAGTCGGGGAGTAGCTGTATACAGTACTGGTATATCCCCATTATAAAATGAGTGATTGCACATAAAATGGCTTCAGGAATAACTGCTTACATGTAGAGAGCACAAATGCAATATGCAATGATAAATAAAACTGTAAAAACAGGAAAACCAATCCGGCAGCCATAGTTGAACCTTGCAGCCCGAGTGCGTCGTATACCCTGTTTGTCTTCTTTGTTCCTCACCCAAATTGGCCTCACAATCCGGCAGCCATGGTTGAACCTAGCAGCCCAGGTGCGTCGTATACCCTGTTTGTCTTCTTTGTTCCTCACCCAAATTGGCCTCACTTTTGACTCCTCCTAAAATAATAATAATAGATAATTATTAACATCATTTTAGTGTCACCTTTTAGTTTTAGGACAGTGAGGTGATCACAATAATTCTCATTACTGTATTTTTATTCATAAAAGAAACACAGTGGCTAATCGTACTGACAGATATCATCGCATCTGTTGCTATGGTTGATAAATTGCACTAATCCCATTGTCTCACACTTGAGGTTAGGTTAGATTTCTCAAGAATCATTTAATTCTCAGCCATTGTGAGAGAAACTGTGATGATATTTGTCTGTACATTTAGACTCAGCTTAGAAAAAAGCTAAAGTCCTGTACAGTGTTCAGTTTTGTTAGCTCCTAATGGTTTAGTAAAATTGTAAAGCAAGAGGGAGGTGGGATTTCACTGTATATCCCGAAAACCAACGTCCCATTAACTGCTAATTCACATAACCGACAATTACATGCTACAGGGAAATACCCTTCAAGTTTCATTGATACCCGGAGATCCTACAATCAGGAGATGAGGGGCAGAGCTGTTATGAATTTGGTGGGCAGTGGCATGGTGTGAATTCTTGCCACGAGAGGGCTCTGTGCGCTGTCTTCGACTCATTCCCGCCTCTCTGCACTTGTTTACACTTATCATGTGTCTCTGACTTAATATTTTTTCATTATTTTCGATTTTGTGTGTTATGCAATCATGCCTAAATGCCCTAGTGGTAGTTCCTCTTGTGCTGCTTGATGTGATGTGATGTGATAAGGCATAATAAGAGCGGTGATGGACCAGCAGAGAGTGGTAGAGACTTGAACTTGCCACCCTAGACCATCTCTACCATCCTCAACACAGGTAAGTAACAGTCTTAATTTTTGCTTTACATTCCTTATTTAATGCTTATTGTGCTTGTTTTATATTTCTGCTTTATTTTCTTGCTTGACAGTGTACAGATATATCAAGAGTAGATGGGAGTTTTTGGAGGGAGGCTGGTCCCGAACCTTCAGAATTTGTTATACCTGTATTATGGGATTAATTGCTCGATAGCTGTTGATTCACTAACCAATGACTTTTCATTGCCCCAATATGTGTTAGTTTTCAGGGTATGCTTGTACCATAGTTTAAACCTTAGTCATCATGAGAGACAATCTTTGGTAAATATCTATAATGACTCCGTGAACTTAAGAATGGTTTGTTTTCTTTGAGATCTTTACCAATTTATTTGTTACAATGCATAAAATTTAAGGAAAAACTTACTTTGAATTTACTTTAAAAAAAAGTAAAGCCTGGCCACTGTGCCTTTGGTGGATGAGTGAACCGTGACCAACTTACATTATAACAGGATTGACCACCAAGTAATTGAAGCTAAAGGTCATTCCTGATAAAATCAGAAGTGGCCTATACAGTACGTGTAGGTAAATTTAAAATCATTTCCACCACTTTCTCATCAAATTTATATTATTTGCATTAAAATAATAATTTTACAGAAAATGAAAAATTAAATCATCAATACATAAATAAATCTTCAGTCCTTGACATTTAACAAAACTTTCAGTGACAGATTATGCACTGTTGTGGAATAGAAAAAAAATTATGAAAATGTTGGAAGGGAAATGGAGGCAGTTAGTTATTAACTGCTCAACAAACTACAATGTACTGTATTGTTTCAAATGGTATAATGGTATACAGTACACAAAAATATCACATTTTATCCATTACCTGCAACCAGTGGATGACGACGAGAGCCACCACCACAAGGAAGAGTGTCAGGATACAGTAGACAAACCAGATATCCACCAGTTTGAGATATGCTGTATGAGGGATGGAGGCACTCACCTAGGCAAAAATTAAATATAAAATCATAAGAAAAAATTACATTCCAGTAGTCACTTCTTTGTTTGTACTGTACAAGTATTAGCAAACAGGACTGACACATATTATTGCATAGAGGAGTTTTTATGTCTAGCTTTATTTTGACCTGTCCTTCATGTTGCTGGGTTAACTCCATAATGGAGTATATGTCATATTAGCAGTTGGAGTTTAAGTACTACCTCCTCTCATTTTCCAGCTGGATACAAGTACAGTTACTCCAGTTGCCTGTGGAAGGCATTAGGATATAAATGGAGAATTGATCCTGAAATCCCAGTATTGTATATAGGCAGACTGATGCCAGGAGTCTTGGATACTCTCCCTCATCCCATAGATTGCAGGAAGTGAGGATTTAGAATAATTAAATGAGCCATGACATACAACAGGTGAAGGTACGTACACCCTGGTGTGACGTTATGGCTTGGTACCCTCCTTCCTTTGATGAGAACTTATGTGTCTAGGTCTCCCCTTATAGGGGTGATGGTGGGTACAAAAATGTATACTGTAGTGTACTAAGGATAGATAATATCAAAGGATTCTACTTAGCCACTTGGGGTGAGTCACCTGGGTCTGTGCCTTCCCAGACAGAGTGAGGTATTAGTTAAGGTACATGGTGGACAGCTCAGTTATTAAATGGGATTTTAGGATCAGTACCACATTCTAGTAATTGGCATATTTGATTTAGAAATAATTTCCTCTTTCCCCAAGGTATTGCAAAGCTACCTCACCCCTAAATCCTGGCATCTCCACATAAATACTGAAGAATACAGTTTAATATTTGTCATATTAATTGTGATTATGTGACATTTACTACAAGGTTGTAGATTTTATCCTGTAAATAAATTCATGCCAGCTTCATGATCAAAATTATATGTCAGAATAATTAGATTAATCCTCCCCTAAACAGAATTACTATCAACTGTAGTAATTAGATTAACCTTAGCACCCTGTCAAAGGGTTCATTAATATCAGATGACACCAGCACCCACCTGGGAGAAGAAGGTAGCCTCAACGAGCAGCCCTGTCAGACCCACCATAACTCTCTCATTGAAGTTCCACAACGGAAAAAAGAACACGAGGATTCCAATGACAACAATGATGAGGGTGGGAACATAGGTCGAGATGACATAGAAGGTGGACATGTTGTGGAAAGTGAGCAGCACAGCTTGGCCACTGTAGTTCCCCTGTGTGGCGACATAGGTACAATAAGATCTTTGTCATATTGCTATATAGTAGATACTTCCCATGGTATCTACATTTCATAAATCTCTCAGATAAGTAGGTTGTTAAGGTGGTGTCAATTTCTGTCTATTATCTACAGTACTGTAACCAGCAATTTTCAAACAAAATTAATGTACTGTTATTGGACAAATACCTTACTCTAGTAATACTGCATTAATGTAGACGTTTCATATACAGGAGGTCCGTGACATGAACGCCCTCCAATACGAACAAGGTTAAACTTGAAATTTACAGTACAGTATTTTATTTACCTGATGACTTATTTTTTACTTTCATTTACTGTATTTTGTTATTCTATTTCTTTTGTTGTCTTAAATTAAGTGAGTTTAGAAGTATAGAAGGACTTAGGCTGTGATATACCTGTACAAGTAGTGTGATTTTAAATATTGTTTCGTAAGTACGGGATGCATATACCATGTGTTGCGACTTACAGTACGTACAAATTCGACTTACGAACATCCTCAGGAATGGAACCCATTTGTAACCCGGGGACCCCCTGTGGGTATGCAGTAATATGTCCGTTGGCCGGAATTGAAATTTTCTCAGAAAATCGTTCCCAAAGGCGGAATTTTCAGGAAAATTCTGGCTTTGGGAACGATTTTTCGAGGAGCACAATTTCTGGAAAATTCAAAGAAAATTTTCCCGATAGACGAAAAAACTCCGGGGATGGGGGAGTTTTTTCCAGGTTTGAGAGATGAAAATTAGGCGCATTCTCCGGAAATTCCGAGAAAAATTTTCAAGTACCCGGAAAATTCCGGGGATGGAGGACATTTTTCCAGGTTCGAGAGATGATGTAATGGGCAATTTATGGAATTTCTGAGAAAAATTTTATGTTACCCGTAAAATTCTCGGAAATTCCAGGTACAGTGTATGAGGGATTTTTTTCCTTCTTTGAGAGAGTCGTCTCGTTACCCTTAAAATATCTCATTCCCGGAAGTGCTCTGCACCAATTGTTCTGGCTAATGGATATATATATATATATATATATATATATATATATATATATATATATATATATATATATATATATATATATATATATATATATATATATATATATATATATATATATATATATATATATATATATATATATATATATATATATATATATCTTGATAAAATCACACGGGAAAATGGAAACAACGGAGTACCTTGCCTCTGAAGATGTCTTGAATAAAGACGAAAGCTAAGGTACTCCGTTGTTTCCATATATATATATATATATATATATTCCAAACTTGATGTAATAGCCAACCTCATCCTGCTGATACATGACTTCAGAGGACAGAAAGTACTCCAGCAGCTTCCTCTGCCCAATGAAGGTCACACCCTTTTGGTCAGGAACTAAAGCCACGTACTCCTTGGTGATGCCTGTCAGTAACACACCCTGAGGTAAAGGGTAGTCTATTACGCATTAATGGAAATCATAGTGATAAGTGATTTCAATAATGATTCCATTGTTTTTAAAGGAACTGACCTATATGTATGCTTAACTGTAAGATATCATATTTACATGCAATTATTCATTGACAGAAATTTTTTTAAACAAATAAACATATATCACAAGAACAAACAATCATACTAGTCTGGGAAAACAGAGAATACTCTACCTGGATTTGTTGTCCAGACAAAGCTTTTGACTCATTCTATATAATTTGAGGGTGCTGAATCCAAATCTGCCAGGTGCTATTTTGTCACCTTTGGGGAAAGTAAAATATTCAAGATTGCGTCCTAGATGGCTGCCGAATACATAAAGTTTGATATTTCAACCGTAAGCATCATCGATCAATTATATTTTGGTTGATTCATAGGTTTCCAGGCCAAAGAATGCAACACAGATACTTCAAAAACACTATTTGAAATATGTACAACTGTATTTAAGATGTCGTCCAAAATGGCTGCCAAAATAATTGTGAGAGACATTTCTGCTTTCATTCTTAAGAGAAAGTTGTGATTTAGTGACTAAATACATACTCTGGAAACAGAAATATTCACATATGATCTTAATCTTATATACACTATAAGGTTTACTCCATCTTATTCCAGACTCTGTAAAGATCCACAATATCATAAATTATAGGACTGTATTTTTCTCATAAATTTATACACTCAAATATTAGATATTAATCAACACTGTCATCATTGCTTTCATCATCTTTCTCATTAACATCAAGAGTTGTCATGGTTCTTTCATTACATTTCCTGCATGACAACAACAGAACAAGGAGCATGATAGCATGGCAGCAACACAACTACATCGAACAGTTGAACCTGGCTGATTGGCTGAACAGCTGCACTTGATCAGTTTCTGGATAATGTCTGTTACTGGTGACACATCTGAAGGCAATGGAACTGGAAGCAGAAGATTGGACGCCTGATCACTTGACCATCCGTACTGCCTTGGGTCATGGTTTGGTAGACCAATTTCTAAGGCTGCTCTCTAAATCATGGCCTGGTAGTGCACCCTAAACACATGTATTCCAAATGCTGCAGTTGATGGAGGCAAGCATCTCAGCTCAGGAGCTGAAGTCAGCCTTTTGTTGGACATTTTGGATGTCCAAACATCGAATCGTACAGTAGAAATATCATGGATGACTTTCGAGTCATACATAACATGCTGCTACAAATCTGGTGGCTTGAGAGACAACTTCTGTTATCTCAACAAAAATTTTCCCAAGCTTGTCAAGACGATGACCAGATTTCAATGTCTGTATGGCGGTGCCCTGCCATTATGTCATCAATAAGATCTCTGCTTTTCAACTGTGGCCATGATGTCAATGGTAGATCTTGAAGGATTAGTTCTCTCCATGAATATCTTGCAGGTTAACTTCTGTGATGAGTAGTAGTAGTGCATCAGCAGTACAAACACATCCGTGACATCATCGCAAATGACTTTGATGCAATCAACACCACTTGAGGCAAGAAATAACACCTGTTTTGCTATACGTATTCACATCCGCTTCTTTGTGAAGCGTTTTCATATCTGGTTTACACATGACGTTACCCAACCGAATCTCTTTGGGTACTGAGTCTTCGGTCATTAGTGATGAGCTTTCTACCATTCTGTGGAAGAAGTTCGGCATTCTCCTGTAGATACTGACAGACAAGATCTATCAGTTTCACTTTATTCTCTCTAACTGTCAGCACAACTTTCTGAGGGGGTAGTTGTGTGTTTAGGATCAGCTGATGGTGCCAGCTTGCATTTTTTTCCTGCTCTTGACATCCTCATTGCATCTTCGATACTCTTTGGGTAGTACCTGTCAAAGATGAGATATACTTCAGTCTTCTGCAATATGTTGCTGATGTATGCAATTGTGTTCTTGATGAAGTTCTCAACTGTATCCCTGGAAGGCCATGAGATGATCCATAGGACAGCACATCCATCTACCAGTTATTTCAGCTTGTTCAACGAAACGAGAAGAAAGTTCCACTCCCAACCTTTTCTTCAAGGTGGCCTTACTCTTCGCTGTCCGCATATCACCATTGTCTTCAAATAAGGAAGGTGGCACTGGTGATAATTCATACTGAAGAACATCTTTGATACTGATGTCATGAACTGATTGCAGACACAGCACTCTTGAAATGAAAGCCATGCATTAGTTAGTTGAGTCACAAACATAAAAATCAGTTAGCCAAAATATTAAATACTTTATATCAAATATTTGTTAAATTATTATATAGGCTATAATATAAGAAGAAGAATATTACTTTAATTTTAAATAATATCAGTTAGCAAAAATAATGCTATTATATGTTGCTTTAAAGTATAAAAAAGAAAACAAGGTATTTACGGCAGCTATTTTGGATGCCATCTTAAATACGTCTTTATATTCCAGAAACAGATTTCAAACTACAGTACTTTTATTACATTCCTTGACCCTGAAAACCAAAAAAATCAACCAAAATATAATTGGTCGATGATGCTTAGGGTTGAAATATCAAACTTTACGTATTTGGCGGCCATCTTGGGTGCCATCTTGAGTATCTCATTTTCCCCAAGGGCGACAAAGTGGCACCCAGCAGATTTGGATTCCGGACCTTCAAATTATGTATACTAATTAGTGAAAAAACATTGTCTGGACGACAAATCCGGGTTCTCCATAAATTTAGGGTTTGGTTGCTGGACTATACAGATGGTGAAGAGTTGTGACACTGACCATCCTGCACGTCTGGGTATCAAAGGGGAAAGCCTCCAAGTCGAAGTCGCAGGAGGTGGTGACTGTGAGCTTCTTGACGAGCACCAGCGGGTTGTGCTTCCCCTCGAATATCTCATCTGTGGAGGGTCAACATCATTCTCATAGCTAGTCTACCTCACCTGCCACTCTGACACTAAGTACCCCTTCATAATTCGCATAATTTCCTATCCTAAATCCCTGTTGCCTTCACTTCTTGCTGCCTCTCCTCCTGCCAGCCTTCATACAGTACAGTACTTCAACCACTGGCTTTACCCTCTGCCTCCCTCACAAACTATAGTCCTCTCCCTGTAGTCAGCATTTAGCACATGAAATTGCAAGACAGGCAGATAATACATGTGTTTTGATATTTGGGTAACGAGATAGCCAGGAGATACTAACCTGGAGGCAGGATATGAAGAAGTGTGGAAGGCAAAAACAGGAACAGCAAATATCTGATAAGAAGTTTGGTTGAATTGACTTACTGTTCTTTATTGTTTGTATACAGTACAGTGGTCCCTCGGTTAACGAATACAATTCGTTCCACAGAGTCGTTCATAAATTGAAAATTTGGTTAACTAAATCTATTATTTCAATGGGATATTGGGTAATTGGTTCCAACTCACAGAAAAAGTACATACAAAGTACTGTATACCAGTAATAGAATTAACAAAACATTAAATATAAACTAAATACAGTTCTATACTGTACAGTATACTGTACAATAATAAATAAAAAACAATAGAATACTGTATTTTACCGAGTAACTTACTTTAAGGTGTGTATGTCGTATACCTGGCAGCTTTGCTTACATATCAAACAGCTGATTGTAGAGGCAGTTGGTGATGACATGCCATATTCTTTACAGAGTGCATTGGTTCTAATGACCTTCTTCACGTTTCATAATAATTTCTGCACTGTATATTATCAATATGTGAACTGAATTTCAGAATGACCAATAATTTTAATATGAAAAATGCAGAAATATTCAAGAGACCAACTTTCTTGATATTTACTCCACTGGAAACGAATGTAAACATAGAACTGGTTATACTGTATTGGCGGACTGGCCAATCAGCTGATGCGCACAACAAAACGTGTTTGTCATAAGGATTTCATTAATCGAAGTTTTGTTCATTAATCGAACTAAAAATCCTTATGGGAGCTAATTCATTAAACGAAATTTCATTAATCGAACCATTCATTAGCCGAGGGACCACTGTATTTGCACTTTCTATTTACAGTATTAATGTATTGTATACAGTACAGGTGCTCCTCTACTTAAGAACGTTCAACTTACAAACTTTCAGAGATACAAACATCATCACTGAGGGGTGAGGGGGGTTACCTACCAGAACAGGTGTTTAATGTGGATGAGACTGGATTATTTTGAAGAAAATTCCTGATAGAACAAACATTACGTAAGAGGAGAAGAGTGAGCCAGGTTTTAAGGCTGTATTAAAGGGTATAGCTGTACTAAATATCCATAATCTTTTAATTTTTTACAATATGTTTGGTATCTACAAGAATAAAGTTGGACTTACAAACAAGCCTCAGGAACGTAACTCGTTCATAAGTAGAGGAGCACCTGTATATGCTAAATCTATGTGGGCTTGTATTATGATTTTACTTTTTGTTATTAATCTATCTATCTATCATTGTTATTCCCCTGTATTCAAGTGTTGTAAGTGCAAGTGGAGAACATTCACTGCACGGAGTAAATCTGGAAGAGAGTTATTCATATATCAATGGCAGAAACCTGTGATTTATTTTTTCTCTGATAAAATACACACCTAAAGAATCTGTAATACACTTGAGACTCTGAAGTTACCTTCATATAAATTTTCATCGTTGTCTAAAAGAGGATTAGAAAATCGTCGTACTCTGAGATGTTCACGTCGTGTGACAATGTCGCTGGTCGTGTCGCCATCTCCCAGTATCTCAAACAACGGGACCCACGGCATGTTACTCATGTCGTCAATTATGTTCAGAGTCTCAGCCAAATTCAAGTGGTGAAATTCAAGGCGTTTATCAATCCAATGAAGCTGAAGTTCTATTTCACATGTAAATTTAAAGTTGGATAGATCAATATGTCGCATCGACAACATAGTGATATGGAGGTGCACCTTGATGGGCTCCCCACGTTCAATGCGTGAAGGAGGGTTCAGTTTGTCATATTCCTTCGGCAGCTGGAGAAAATCGCAGTTGATTTCATCGGAACCATCCGGACAATCGGCCTCCATGTCACAGCGCAGCTCCAAGTCAATACAGGTTCCTTCAAAGCAGGAGAATTTGCGATCCTCACATGAAGTTATCAGAAGCGTGATCTCCATCTCCCCACATACATCATTGTCCACTACCCAATTGTTAAGGCCAAGTGGATAGTGGGAAGGAGACTCCATATGAAGTATTGCCGTGATGTGAGGTTTATCCAGACGAGTAAGTATCCAATATCCAAAATCTGAGAGTGACACAGTTAGATTTGGTTTATGTTTTGTGATCTCTGAGTAATAGACACCTGTAAAACTAAGTGAGCTTTGATCATGGGTGACGAAGTAGTCGCGATCAAATTGTGACTGTTGACAGAGTCCTCTCATTTTTAATAGTCTTACTTGCTGAAAGTGACAGACTGTACACATTTCTTGTTCACAGTCATAAGATACCCAGGTGCTGTACAATTCTGGGGTCGTTTCTTTGCTGCCAGTGAACACCAAACAGGTGTCTGGGTGTACAATTGGCAAACCATTATCTTTGTCAAATTTTGAGTAATTAATGGGTGTGTTATTCCTATAATGATACCATTTTTGTGTGGCCACATTTCCTTTGACACCCAGCCAGAGTGTCTCAGACGTCCCTTCGCCACAATGCTCAGCATACACTAGTGACTTGTTGAAGAGTCGCATGTTGTCCATATCGTCTACTGGCACCTTAAGCTCTCCACCCACTATATGACAGAGAAGCTCACCATCCTCAAACACACGAAGCTCAGGGAAGATGAGGTCAAAATCCCTCGCCTTATTACAGTAACCTCCTGTTATTACACCAATATCTACATTGCTAACAGAAAAATCTTCATTGATGTTCGAGAAATCCACAATAGGTGGATACACATTGATAAAGTTCTCGCACATGGTAAATTTAATTATTTGTTGTGAAGTGAAGAACATATCATATATCTTCACATCCATCAAGAGACCAGACAAACTTTGAAACTCGCTGAAGAAGGCTCCCACACTGTCCTGGTCCTGACCAAAAAATAGACTTCCTCCTGGACGGATCCTTACAGGTGCGTTTGTTGTGATATCGGCATAACCTTCAACGATCTCACCATTCTTGGCTAATTTCCAGTGATTTTTCTCAAGATCTATTGTCAGGCAGAAAGATAACCATTCACGGAGACCGATCTTCTGTTTGATTTCTAATTCCCATAATCCATCACAGCACTTGAAGATAACTGCTTGATCCATGAAATTCACACCTGAAATGAAAATTACACATTTAGTAACATGTTAATTTCTGTGAGGAATACTTACATATATCTACAAAAGTGTACAATCTGTTCAACTTACATTTGAATCTTTTCAGTTGTTTCTATACAGTACACTACAGGTACTGTATTCCATTTCTCGATGCATCTCAGGCTCTTTTTTTTGCCTATGCTGCAGCTCCTCTCTTGTATGTTTCATTTTTAACCCTTGTTTTTTTTTTCCTTGACATTAATGATATTCACATAAGCACCTTCGACACTTTTCATGCAGCACAAAGCACACTCTTGATCTCATTTTTTCCCACTTAAGATACCCAAGGAAAAGTGCGTTTCATGGCGATGCCCACAAGCTCTTTAAAATCAAATACTAATGATATTTTTGAGCCAAAATATATAAAAAATATATTTAAATGTGTATCCATTTAAGTGAAGATTTAACATGAAAATATAAACTTTAGGACAAAGCTTTTGATTTACCCTAATGGCTAATGATGTCATACTCGGTAGTTGCATTAAAGCAGTGGCCAAGATAAAAGGACAAAGCTTTTGATTTACCCTAATGGCTAATGATGTCATACTCGGTAGTTGCATTAAAGCAGTGGCCAAGATAAAAGTCTTCTATGCTTACTTATACAATACTCTTCATCCCATATCAGCTGCTGAGGAGAGGAAGTCTGACTAACTGATGCTGACATGTTTCAGATCAGAGGCGTCTGACAAAAATTACACCAAATTGGTGCCTCCACTTAGTCTCATCAAGTACGTATTGTGCAGATAACCCCCGATATTCGATATCCCGAGATGGGATATTTCACTTTAATGATGGTTGTAAATTAACACCATCTCGCTATATATGATCAAACAGCTCGCTTTAACGATATCCATCGATATTCAATGGTCGGAATTCTTTTTCTCTGGTGCAAACTAGGGTTGTTTATACTCAAATTAATTACCGTCTTCCATGGATTCCAGCATTGTAAGTTATATTTTTCTATCTCAAGTCTGACTTTTTATAAGGAAACAATATTTAACTTTGTGCACCTCGCATCTCTACCTTCACTTGTCAGCCTACCCACACGTCACCACATGGCCAACCCACGCACTACAGCCCTCCCCTTGGTTCTTTGTCGATCATAAATCTGGTATTGCATTGCATTATCATCAACCAGCATCATACATTGTACTTAACATCTACGGTATGCCTTTTTCCTTTTCTAAGTGAGAGGACAGCACTAACATTTAGATTGAACTGTGCTATGGTGACCTTGAAGTAATATTTCCTATATTTTTGTGACTGTCATTTTGAAAATGAGAGCAGTGTCAGCCGCTATCATTGTTTTTGTTATCATTCATTCTGTTTTTGTGACAAGTGCTTTTGTTCTGTTTTTGTGACTGTAAAGTGAGCAGTGTAACACTGAAAGTGTCTGGAAAGGCCAAGGCATCCAAGACAACTGTGTCTCTGAAGTGAAGCTTGTCACTGTTAAGCAGCATGAGACTCCCTAGAGGCTGTGTGGGAGTCAGAGTGATGTCTCCACCCCACCTACGAGAGTCCCCTTAGTCTCAAAGGGGACATGTGATGATGACCAGACTTATCCAATATAATATGGTGAGTTGCTTACTTGTTTGATACTGTTAGTGGTACGAGTATTGTAGGAATTTTTTTGTCTGTGATACATGTGTGTTTGGAAACGCATCCCATTGAACCCCATGTTATAATGCTCTATCTACGATTTTTCACCAAGCGATGGGTTTTCAGGAACGTAACCCCATCGTATCTCGGGGGTTACTTGTATTGTACCAAGAGAGACTAAAACGACTTCACTTTTCTAGTTAATACTGTATTATAGATGGGCAAGGGGTGATTTAATAGAAGTTGGTACTATAACTTTCAGTCTGTGAGCACCTCTTTACAATTACTTTTACTTTTATCCTCTTCACCACTGATCGACTTTAGCTGCTTGGGCGGTCGGACACCTCTCTGTTACACACTGTTGGCAAGTACTGGGCATGCACTGGCTCCTGAATGTATCTGAACCTGCTCCAATGTTGGTCAAGTCTGGTCTTGAAACAGCTCACATTCGGTGCTGTCACAACACTTTCTGGCACGTTGTTCCAAGAGTTTAGAATTCTCATTCCAAAAATGTTTGCCCTCTCAGTTTTCTGGACTTACGGCTTCTTCAACTTACTAACATTCTTAATCTTTGTTTTACCTCTAACCCCTCACACTATTTATACTCAATTTCTGCCCCTTAGGGTCTTCTGATCACAATCTTATTTCTATTAAATCAAACTGGGCGCGACCACCTCCCCCACCCCCCTCTAAATGCCAACTATGGCACTACAGGAGGGCAAACTGGCAATCCTTGCGAGAATTCTTCTCTGACTTTCCCTGGGAAGAATGTTGCTTTTCCACTCGGGATGCCTTGGTATGTGCTGACAGCATTGCTGGGATTATACTCGGTGGTATAAGTGCATTTATCCCTTCTTATACCAAAACTTTCACTTTACAATCATGGTTTGATCGCTCTTGTTCCCTTTCATGTAGGGAGAGAGATAGGGCGTATCAAGTAATGAAACTATCTCCTCCTGTTACCCGCTCCTCTTTCACTACTTTTAGGAATCATTGTAAGGTTATTCTTCGTAGGGCCAAGCGGAATTTTATAAAAAGAAAGACTGTTGACCTGACTAACTCTTCTTCTGGTAGATCCTTCTGGTCCTTAACCAAAAACATCTGTAATAATTTCTGCACTCCCTCTTTTCCTCCTCTCTTCCGACCTGATAACTCTATAGCCAATTCTCCCCCTGATAAAGCCAATCTCTTTGGCATCTTATTCTCCTCTAACTCCACCTTTGACGATTTAAGAAATAAAGAAATATGAACGAGAATCAGTAAACTATGAAAAGCTGTTTCAGAAAGTAGAATTGACACACATACCATTAGTTTTCAAACCTATGATAGTGCAGCAACAATGCCTGGAAAGTACAATGGTGCAAGAAGCTCTTGCAGGACTTGAAGCAGAAGAGGGAGGAGTCAAGGAGGAACGGGGACTGGTTTTCATGGGTTATATTCAGGGGGAGGGTAGTGGAAGCAAGTGTGTCGACAAAGGGCCAGGGGGCAGCAGCGCACCCTCCACCCATTCTACTCCCCACACGGGAGGTGGCACTGTAGTGGATTCCTCCCCTACAAGCACCGAACCTTCTCGAATTCCCCAGCCTACACCTCCAGCGCCGCCCACGGAGCGGGGGTCAACTATCTACCCACGCCTACCCCCGCCTTATAAGGCTTGACACTGCTGTGACCAGCCTCTTTCTACACAGTGCCACCAGCAAGCAACACCTCCTCCTCCCCTCCAGCCTGGCGGCTGCCGTTCCCGCCAGCGAACTTGCCGTCCCTCAAGCCGCGTGTCCCTCCTCTGGGCACCCTCACCACTCAGCTCTCTCTACTCAATGCTTATTACCATGCTACCTACCCAGCAACAAGCTGCATTGTACATCCAATGCAATATGTATACAGTGAGCACATTGTGAGTTCCCTTTCTCCATCCCATCCTGAGTGTGACCCAATATTTCATAACCCTACAGCACCATCTCCGCCTACCACACAGGAAGAGGCGAGCGCCGTGCAAACAATGACATTTCTAACCACACCCTGCAAAATACAGTGTACTTAGCAAATGCTGCAGCTTCTGAGATTGGGGGGGGGGGCGGAGTTACTACTAGGAGCAGAGACATTACCAAGAACAAATTCTTGCTTGAATGTCATGTACACTAATACTGACACGTTTCTTGATAAGAGAGAGGAGTTTGAAACACTACTGAAAGTACACCAACCAGATATTGTAGGAGTTGTAGAACTGTTGTACAAGAACAGGAGAATCGACCCAGAGGAATGTGAGTTCAGTATTGCTGCATATGACTCATTTACGAACCTTTCTCAAAAAACTTGCAAGAGGGCTGTGGTTATCTATGCTCGGCAAGACCATAGAGCCAGCCAGGCGAGGGTACAGGGAGAGGATGTTTTTGAAAAGTCCAAGTGGTGTAAAATTAAATTAAAGGGAAGGGGACTTACTTATCGTCGGATGTATCTGCAGATCCCCAAACTGTGGCCCACTAAATCAAAGGAAATTAAGAGCCTTAATAGACAACGTGGCGATGTTCAACCCTAGACACCTCCTTATCATGGGGGACTTTAACTATGGTGACATCGACTGGGAAACGAGTTCACCCCAAATGACTTGAATAACCCTGCTACACTTTTTGTAGAAACTCTGAGAGATAATTTTCTGTTCCAACATGTTAGAGACCCGACACATTACAGAGGAGAGCAAACACCCAAGCCACTTGACCTCATCATAACAAAGGAGGAGGGTATGGCGGCCAAACTGGAACACCTTGCCCTAGTTGGTACCAGTCACAATATAGTGTTGTCATTCAGATTTAACTGTTACCTAGTTCAGGATAAGGCCAGGCCAAGGTGCAAATATTACAAGGGAAATTACATCGGGATGAGGGAAGAGATGAGAGGTATCTCATTAAGGCACAAGAACGCAGACACTTCGCTGAATATCATAACTAGTAAAGTGACCCATTTCATCAATAAATATATACCCAAGACCAAACCCAGTGCCTCTAGGAATACGAGGGGATCCCTACACATGAACCACGCGGCGGTCGGCAGAGTTAAGAAGAAAACCCAGAAATGAAAGACGTGGGTTGGGTCAAATGATGAACAGGACAGGAGGATGTATGCAAGAGCCAGAAACCAAGCAAAGATAGAGTGTAGAAAGGCTGAAAAGGAGTTCCAGAGGCTGATTGCAAGCGAGGTCAAGTCAAACCCAAAGGCGTTTTACCGCTATGCAAAGTCGAAATTAAAAACGCGAGTAGGAGTATCAGACCTGAGGCTTGAAGATGATAGTTACGCAGATTCTGACCAGGATAAAGTTGAGTCATTGAGCAGCTTCTTTTCCTCGGTGTTCACAAGAGAGGATGTGATTAACCTTCCTGCGTTTGAGAACAGACGGTTCGACACAGCACTGACCCACATTGTGTTCACAGAAGAGGGTATTAGAAATAAACTGTCCAGGCTAAAGGTCCATAAGAGTCCCGGCCCTGACATGGTGCATCCTAGAGTGCTAAGAGAGTTGTGCAACGAGCTTGCTGAGCCCCTGAAGATCCTGTTTTGTAAATGCCTGGATGAGTAAAACGTCCCCAGTGAATGGAAAGTGGCTTATGTGAGTCCTATCTTCAAGAAGGGCGATCGTCATTCCACGAACAACTATAGACCGGTGAACCTGACCAGCATAATAGGTAAAGTACTTAAGAGTATTATCAGAGATGCCACAATGGAACATCTACTACGAAACAACCTTGTAAAAGATTGCCAACACGGTTTTATGCCGGGGCGCTCCTGCTTAACACAATTGCTCTAGGTATTGGATATTTGGATTCATATTCTGGAACGGGGTGGTAATATCGACAATATTTACCTAGATTTTGCCAAGGCTTTCGACAGTGTACCCCACGAAAGGCTGAAAATCAAACTGGAAGGGTACGGAATTCGGGGAAATGTCCTAGCGTGGATTTCAGACTTTCTACATGACCGCAAGCAGTGTGTGGTGATTAGTGGCACGAAATCACCATCCGTACCTGTCACAAGTGGGGTACCACAGGGCAGTGTATTGGGCCCGCTGTTGTTTGTTTGTTTCATAAATGACATGCCTGACGTTGTATACTCCTCCATACAAATGTTTGCTGATGACGCCAAGTTATTTCGGGAAATCAAGAACCAAGCGGACTGTGAAGAGCTGCAGAAGGACCTCTGTGAGCTCCAAGAATGGTCGAAGAAATGGCTGCTGAGATTCAATGTCACGAAGTGAAAGAGGATGCACCTGGGGCGTACCAACGGTTAGGAGGCGTATCATATGTCCCAACGGGATGAAGAAATTGCACTATTTGAGACTGAATGTGAGGACCTAGGTGTGTATGTTGACAATGAGCTGAAATTTTCGGGCCATTGCGAGAAGAGGGTAAATCAGGCAAATAAATTATTGGGTCTTATAGAGGTCATTCCAGGTCTCTAGACGGTCCTTCCAAATTGAAGTGCTTCCCATCTGGAGTACTGTCCCCATCTGGTCCCCGAGATATGCTAGGGACTGTCAGTTGGTTGAAAATGTTCAAAGGAGGGCCACCAGACTGGTGCCTGCACTTCGGCACCTCAACTACCCTGAGAGTTTGGAGCGCCTGAACTTGCCTAGCTTATACTACAGACGGGCAAGGGGGACCTAATAGAGGTGTATAAGCATCTCGAAGGGGCACTACTCAGTTCGAGTGTCCTTACTTGGAGCTGGCGGACGCTCGCCCCACAAGGGGTCACAGCTCAAGATTGAAGAAGCCGCAGGTCCAGAAAACTTTTTCGGAGTGAAAGTTGTAAACTCTTGGAACAATCTACCAGAGAGTGTTGTGACGGCACCGAGTGTGAGCTCTTTCAAGACCAGACTTGACCAACACTGGAGCGGGTTCAGGTACATTCAGGAGCCGGTGCATGCCCAGTACTTGCCAACAGTGCGTGAGAGACGTGACCGATCGCCCGGGCGGCTAACGAGCCGATCAGTGGTGAAGAGGATAAAAGAAAGAAAAGAAATAAAATTTTGGTATACAATTCTTTTTGTAACAATTTTACCTGCCTCATTAATATCGTGGGCCACATTGTTGAATACTGCCAAGTATTGTATATCTTTGATGACGCTACGCCTCAGGCCGGGTGTTGGTGATTTTTCAAATAGGTATTACACCAAGTCATCTTTCGGGATGGAGTATATCTTTCAACCATGTAATTATTGTCTCTTCTGGTTTAATAATGAAAGAAACTTCAAAAGAGTTCTTCCGTATTTCTAAATTTTATTGTGAAAAAAAAAATTCATGTAATATTTTATCGCCTCTCTTGCGTTCTTCCTTAGTCAGAATTAAATTCTTACCTAGTTTATTCATATATTTTTCCCTTAAATATCGGTTACTTCAGCATCTTTTTTCCTGTCAAATAAATAACACATTTTAGTACAGACATTAAGGAAAGTTTTCTCACTGATGTGTATTTCGTCTCCGTAGTCTGCTACAGCGTACGAGAGGATGGTGTTTGTGTCGCGTGACTGGCGGATCCTCACCCTGAAGCAGAAGGTGGCGCGGGCCATCTCGGGGAAATCTCCCAGGAACTTGAGCAAGGAGTCAGCGGTAGCAGTACCTGATGCTTGGAAATCGAGTAAAGGCAACGGAGGACCTGCGGGAACAGCCGTCGTCAGAATTGTGCAAATAAGGTCCCGTGCCCATCCTTAGGCAGTCTCTCAAGTTTGTTTAAGCAAGTTTTACATGGGGCGGATCCAGGAATATCAAAGAGGGGGGTTCCAGCAAGTTGTGGGTGAGCACAGCAAGCCCACCCAGCTGGGGGGTTTGGGGGGCATTTTGAGGTGATTTTGAGACCATGTGCACTTGATATTTGGATATATTCTGAGGTCAGTAGTAATTAATTTTTGCTACGCAAAAACACCCCTGAGTATAATAGTGAATTAAAGAAAAAGTATTGGAATTTTCAGATGAAAAGGGGGTCCGGACCCCCTGGATCCGCCCCTGAATGTATCATACAATATATAGGCCTATATATATATATATATATATATATATATATATATATATATATATATATATATATATATATATATATATATATAACGACACATGTCATCAGTGATATAATACTAGCGTTTTCATTTTCATTCATATTTTGAGGGAACAATAAGAGTGGGCTGCACGAGTGTTGAATAATATATATATATATATATATATATATATAATTTTATTAAAATGAGATATTTTTTATTTGTGTATGTAAGGATCATTAGTGGATAGCCTGCTTTAAGTTTCGTGGTCAATGTAACAACTATAATGGTAGTGCAGTCGCATGATGACTTTACCTTCAGTGATCTGTGCCAGGGAGGCGTGTAAGAATGAGGAAAACAGCAGAGCCAAGATCAAGCAGGCACGCCCCAGGTCCTGGTCACCACCTCCAGAAGCATCCCCCGTCCTCACCCTGGTGGCAAGTCGGTGTGGTGCGTCACTGTGGCGGCGGGTGGCTGCTGTCGTCTCTGTCACTCTGCCTCCCGTTTTCATGTTGGAACCCACTTCCTCCATTCCAAGCTCACACACCTCCACACTCTACCACCATATGAAAAAGGAATTACTAAATCACTGATCATCAATAGGTAGAACCTGCCGCTGAGTCAAAACTTTTAATTCATATTATTTCCCATACAATTAACGGTTGATCACTTACTTGGTGAGCAATAGCTAGGACTTTAAACACCATTATCAAACTTTGTGTAACTTCCCAAATGAAATCCACGACAAAGATAAAACATGACAATTTGTCTATGTAGTTCATTAGATCACCTTTTGATAATTTTTTTTTTACAATTTTAAATTAGAACATTTTTAGTGTCTCACCACAAGAAAACGAAAACAGAAAAACTGCCGTAAGTCCAAATGAGTGGAGGATTTTATCACTTGTGTATTGGAAGAGAAAGAATGCAGTTTTCATAATTAGATTTCTGGACTTCATTGACAATGCCAATGGATGGTAATGAGGTATATACATAGTTGTATTAAGTATGTCAATAGTTATTAGATAGTGTTGTTCTTAAAGATAAACGCTACTTCTCCCAACACATTTTTGCCATCTCTATCACCACAACAAAGTTTGATATGACAATAATGTTACATGCAGGTTTATAGTTACTTGAAGAATAAGTGTAGATGCAGTGCAAGTAAATGGGACAATGTGAAATTAGTTACTTTCTCGAGAAAAAAAATGATCCTAGTCCCTCAAAAGAATGACCATCAAATTAATTTTTTCTATGAAAATTATATAGGATAGTACCTGTGTATGTTCTAGAATAAAGTAGATTACACAACCTGATGAAAAATTATGGAATTGGTATTACTAGCTATCAGACAGGGAGGTACTACCGCCTGGAAAGATATTGGAAGCATAATGTGTTGTCTAATGGTAGACCCTGCTGCCATATGGCATCACGAAATTTGTGACTTAAGTCCCAGGTTGCTGATCTGATTTTCTGTCTCAATTGCAAGGTCGCAATGGTTTCTTTTACCTTGACAACACAACATACATATGTAGTTTCTCACTAATGGTCTTTTTTATGGCTCTTTATTATTATTATTATTATTAATATTAAGTTTTATTAATTTTATTATTATTATTATTATAATTATATTTAAGCCCACCAGGCCTTGATGTGGGTCATAAAATGACCTGTGCCCGGGTGGGTTAATGCCCGTTAAAAAAAAATGGTCGTAGATGTATACACAATGCACCCGGACCAATAAGTCCATTAGGGTTTATGTATCATTGGGTCGTCACTCATATATCAAACAGATAAGTTATACTGTTTTTGTCATTTGCCACTGGAAACATCAATTATATGTCGCATTCAATATACAGTAGTGTGTTGGCTACTGGAGGTGATGTATGACCATTACTCCAGTGTCACCTTCACTCATTCGCATTTATTTATTCATTCGCTTCCAACCAAATATCTTTTCTTCTATCAGTACAATTGGGACTGACATGATTATATTTACTTATAAGTAAATATTCTACAATAACACTATAAATGTTCATAAAACTGAGTGTAAAGAGGACAAGATGTCTGCAGTTAGGCGTCGAGTGGAAACTGCGCTCGCCTCCTGTTCCAGGGGTTGGTGGTTCGATTCTCGGGGTCACCCAGCTGTAAATGGGTACCTAAGTTTATAGCTTGGAGAAGTGAAGGCGGTCGAGAGCAGTACAGGTCATGCTGCCTCCTTGTGTACCGAAGACGTAGTATACAATGTGCTGTATCCATACTGTCCCTAACGGGTAATCAAATGGGACCCACTTTCACTTAGTGAGTCATCATCATTTACCACATTTTATACTTACTGCACCAAACTATATCACTTCTGTTACTTCGTTCAGCATTATAATGGAGAGCTTCATTGCATTAAAGACCACCACATTAAGTGTTTAAACTTTTTACTTTTATCCTCTTCACCACTAATCGGCTCGTTAGCCGCTTGGGCGGTCGGTCACGTCTCTGTCACGCACTGTTGGCAAGTACTGGGCATGCACCTACTACTGAATGTACCTGAACCCGCTCCAGTGTTGGTCAAGTCTTGTCTTGAAAGAGCTCACACTCGGTGCTGTCACAACACTTTCTGGTAGATTGTTCCAAGAGTTTACAACTTTCACTCCGAAAAAGTTTGCCCTCACGGTTTTCTGGACTTGCGGCTTCTTCAATCTTGAGCTGTGACCCCTTGTGGGGCGAGCGTCCGCCAGCTCCAAGTAAGGACACTCGACTGAGTAGTGCCCCTTAAGACGCTTATACACCTCAATTAGGAAATCGTTTGATAAAAAGATGCAACAATTGAGATCAAGACGATCAAATGACTTTTGCATGCCTCGAACGAATCTATATTTAATCGTCTCCTCTCCACTTCAGCAGTGTAAGAGTGGTAATTCTCACTTTACACGCGCCATCATTTTTTGCCTTGTTTCTCACATCGTAGCAAGTAATTTTAGCAGTAATATTATATGTACTTGTTGCTGTAAGCTTAAAGCGTGTACTGGGTAAGATGATGAAAAATTCAACGCTACAGCAAGAAAACGTCGGCCAATGAAGTTTTTCCGCCCTCCACCTCTTTTCGCCCGGATTATTCTGATATCAAAGTTCTTTGTGGTTACTCAACCTTTTTACCACTTACAGAAACTTATATGCATTAACTATTCCCTGTTGTTTCTAGTGTGTGTTTGTTTGCATATTAATGCGACTGTTGTTTGCGATAGATATAGGTCTGACCATACACCAGGAACAATAATTATGAAGTGATGCTCTTTAGTTTTCTTCTGGATCATTATACAGCTTATCTTCCCGCCGTAATTGGGGACGAAGTAGTTATCACAGAGATAAAATTTCTTATATCTACAGCACTTTCACTGTTGATTATTAGCATTGTTCTCATCATACGGGATGATCACACCTGGAAGTATAAGACCGAGGTAAATAAAGACCTTAACGAGATCAATGTTGAAGTTTATCATCAACCATCAACATACTTATTATTATTACCAAGTGTAAACAAAGTGATTTTTGTTACTTCGGTAAATTCAACAAATTAATCTGCCATGTTTCAATCTTCGTGATTTTGTTTATTCATATATCTATCAGATACTGAGCGTTACCCTTCACACTCATAAGTTAGATTTTACTGGATCTGGACTACTGTGTTTAAGTGGGGTCTGAATATTCTCATACAACGTTGGCTACAGTTATTAACTAAGCATTTATAAGTACAGTATCTTGATGATTACTGCAGTATCACATTCTCTGCTTTTAGCTCATACTCTGTTCTTTACTTTATCATCTTCGCCACTTTGAATAGATCCTACTTGTTCTACGGACACATATCTAGTTTGAACATTATATTTTTTAACTATAATATCACACTAGATGCGATGTTTAGTATGATATTATAGTTATTGAGAGGTAAAATAAAATATTGTTTTATTTTAATGACATAGCTTATATAACATTTTAATGGACCAAGGGAGGCAGAGCCGTATAGCGATCTACGGCTCTGAAGGGAGGTACATATGACTGCCCTCTGAGGGTCAATTTACATGACAAGGTGACCTACACTGAAGCTAGGGTTGCCTAAAGGAAATTTATATGAATTACGGTTAGTCCCGTAGAAATCGACGTATAATCGATATATACACACATTTTGTTTAACAACCCTATATTTTGTCAACAAGCCTTTTATAGTGTGTCGTACAGCTGCACAAAAACAAAAGAAACTCCCAAAATCATCTTTCGGCAAATTGTATACTGTATTCAGGTTAAGTTTGATTTAATTTATTGGGAGAGTTAATCAGAAAGATGTCTCACTTCCTTCACAAATGAACACGAAAATCAGAAACTCAGGCGATGATTTCGCGTTATAATTATTTCTTTGCACCCATTTTAAGTCTTCCCGCGTAGTGGATCTGAACAGAGAAGAGTTAGGTATTCAAGAACGTGAATTAACACATCAAATATTTAAGCAACATTGACAAAGTAGACAATGACGTAGGGGGACACAGCTCAAGGTTAAAGAAACCGCAAGTCCGGATAACTGTGAGGTAACTTTTTCGGAGAGTTGTGAACTCTTGGAACAATCTGCCAGAGTGTGGTGACTGCACCGAGTGTGAACTCTTTCAAGACCAGACTTGACCAACATTGGAGCAAGTTCAGATACATTCAGGAGCCGGCGTATGCCCAGTACTTGTCAACAGTGCGTATCAGAGACGCAGCCGATCGCCCAAGCGGCTAACGAGCCGAACAGTGGTGAAGAGGATAAAAGTGAAAACAGTGTTTTGCGGGTCAGGGATAATGTCCCGTATCGTGGCAGCCACAAAACACACACACACACACATAGGTTGTTGGTAATCTATCTTCCGTTAGCACTTGGCTCATTAACCCAACCTTGCCATTGGCGACTGATATTTTTCGGATCATCTCAAGATCGCCTCGCCCCCTCCCATAGCTTATTTTCATCTTAAAATTGACTACTCTAACGATAATACAAATTAACATAGCATAACCAAGGTAGCTTTATGGTGTTTTAGCATCAGGAGAAATAAACTGGGGAAGAAGGCGAATTTTCAGGTGTTCCTACTTTTCTTTAAAACATTCTATTAGGGTGAAAGTTTGGGAAGTTGGTCAATAGGAGGACTGGGAGGCGTGTTGATGACGGCCAGGTGAATTTTTAATACATATTTTTTTTAATTCTCAACCAATTCAACTAAGACACGTAGGTATACGAGAATAACTGTAGTCTTGGGAACTTCGACGCAGTACACATGGAAAATTAAACACTAGTGTAAAAACAAGCCGACGTGATTTAGAGACACGTGTTACGTTAGTTAATTCCCCAGTTAACCAGGTTGGTAACACATAAAATATAATTGGGCTTTTGGTAACGTAAACCCAATTGAATTTTCTTGTTTTATTATAAAAGTATTATGTTTATAATTCCTGAGTGTATATCAACCGTAAGTTCCACTATTTATGAGTGAATGAGGAAGAGGACGGCGTTTATGTAATATAAACGTGGATCAGCGTCCGTTCGATAAAAGTTGGTGTGAGTGACTGACGAAGGCATCCCACTAGTGCGCGCTTACAAAGAATCCATTTATATAATAATACGTTAATACGTTCTGTTGATGAGACAGGGGCCATTACACACGCACACCTCAATCACTCACCAGTACACACAAACACACACACACACATATGCACACACACATACCCGTACACACAAAAATACACACAACTAATACCACTGCCATTATTTTTTATTTTTTTATTTTATTTTATTTTTTTAACGTGGCCTCCAGCCTTTCCCAATAGCCACACCTTCACCGCCATTTTATTACCTTAAAATTAACTATCCTAATACAAAAGTAGCTACCCTAGCTGTGTTGAGTTAGTTGAGCAGCAGATCTATGCGGCATTCAGTGGCTGTTGCCTCAAAGTCGATATCTGCGACTGTTGTCGGCTTTGGGGCCGATGCTCTCGTTCCCCTGAGGCAAAGCAATGCAGACCTAAGCAGAGAGAAGGACAGTCGACATCTCAACCAGGCTGTAACATAACTTCTGGGCTGCTGCTTCTGTTCAGATAACACCTCCGCGTGTTTGGCGTAGAAGCATCTTGCACTTGCTCCCATCCCGCCAGAGGTTGTGAACACCAGAGGAGTGAAACTGACTTGATCAACGTTCTGAATTCTCTCCCCATATGCCCTAATCTTGTCGTTCTCGTTCCTCCTGTGTGCAGCATCGAGAGCTAAGTTGCGGTGACATGCGGCCATGGGATAAAAAATCCTTATGTCAAAAAAGGCTCGCTGTCCCCGCGTCCAGAATCCTTGACCACTGACGTCCACACGGGCTTCGTTGGATGTGTTTGAAGTCTTGTGACGGAGGTTCTGACCGTCCAATGGAAGGAGGGGCGGTTCCACCATGACGTCGTGGCAGATTTCCCTCAGTAGATTTGCTGTTAGATCCCTTACTTCGTCATGCCTCATGCATACGAAGCCCCCTTTCTTGCACACCATGGCGTGGTCGATGTCATAAGATGAGCCGCACACGCATTGGGAGGGCAAACCTTCTACTGGCCTACCGTACCTTAGAGCAATGGCATCTGTGAATTCTTGTTTATTAAGGATGAAGCCTTTTGCCCTTATCGGTAACGTTGTTAACCAGTTCGAGGCGCCCACCTCCTGCGCTATAGGTACTTTTCTTTTCACGTTCTCTGGCACATGTTGCAACAGTTGTTGCAGTTTATCACTTTGGTTGTGCTGCCGCTCTGTCGTAATGGACCGTCGAATCTTGTTTAATTCGTTGGTATCCACCTGACTTGATGCATTCTGAGCTATTATACAGTATGCTCAGTGAGAGCTGCCGTGAACTTGACAGAGTTCTGATGTTCTGTACGAGGAAGCTCCACTGGATTAGTCAATCCCATTCCTCCTAGTCTCGGTGGTAGTGCAAGGAGTGACCTTTCTGCTGGGGTTAAGTAAGGGGTTTTCACTAGTGTTGGGATAAAAGCGCATTGATGGCTTCTTCCAGAGGGCGGAGGAGGGGTCCGACATCAGGGATAGTGCGCATCAGGTAATTCCAGCGATGCTTGACTCCGTGGGTGAATGCCGCAAAAGCCGCATGTGGCTCTGTTTTAGCAATATCAAACAGAGCTTGGATTTCCTTCACCCACTCATTCGCATTTCCCGTTACGTACTCGGTCTTGAAGTCTTTCGTGCCAATTATCGCACCTAAATGTCTTTGGGCATCTTTTGTTATTTTGGCCTCACTTCCACCGAACACCATTGCCCGTTCATAGTGTTCTGGCTTCACAATGAGGAAGGACTTGCTGGCATTTGGATGGTACCCTATTTGTGGACCTCGTGATGTTACCAGGTCCCACCACTTTTTGATGTCCTCCACTTTTCCTGCTCCTGTTAGGTCATCGGCGTATGTCACTTGCTTGACCTCAGTTGTTTCATATTTTATTGCATGTTGGAACACAGACAGGCCTAGTGCGTACATTGCCATGGCGACAGGGTTCCCTGCGTTGTTCCCTCAGTTGACTGTATGGTGGTATCTCCTCTTAGGGCCTTGAAGCTTGTTATAAAGAGGTCTGATGGGTTCCTATAGGTGTTTTCAACATATATGGCAAAGCTTGGACACTTGATCTTGATGTTGTGCAGTGTAGCCTTGCGGTTGAGTATGTTGAATGCGTTGGAAGCATCGACCAGAAGTACCGTCTCACAATCACGCTGCTCAAATACCTTTTTTCGTGGCGTGAATGGCAGCTTCCCCTCCAGCCTGGTGGCCAGCACATAATTGCAGGTTCACTACAGCTGCCCTGGTATCATCATTTACCACCTCCATTATGCATTTTCCAACGATCCGCCTCAGTACGTCCCCCACTCCTATAGGCTTACATCCTGGATTTTTATCCAGGGGAATGAGGCGGCAGGCCGTCAGAGCATGGAGGTGATGGCAGCACGAGGTTGCTAGCTTTCTTGCAAGGGCGGCGATGGCATTGCAGAGATCACTTGCTACGGTACCAAACTTGTTAGTGCTGAGGATGACTCTCCAACCGTTTGCATCCAGGCCTGAAGGGCCAGCTTCTCCCTGAGTTTTCAGTGCTTTTTTCCAAACCATCCCTCCTGTTATTTTCTCGAACAGGACAGCATTTGGCGGGATATAGGCTCCCTGGAATCTGATGCCTTCCTCCTTATTGCAGGGGGATGTTTTTCCTTAAGTTTTTGTAATGTCTCTGTTTATTGACAGGACACCACCGGAAAATTCCTCTGTGAGCAATCTTACAGCCAAGGACACTTTTCCCTCACGCATCTTGTTACCAAATTTTCTGGCAACATCCTCGGTGTTTTGCTTTCTGTCTCCTTTGAATTTTAGACTCCTGCAGTGTTCTTGCTTCGCGTAGATCATCAAGGGCCCCTTTTTGCCACAGTGTCAATCTCCTTTTAATTGCTGCCACGTTTTCTTTGCACTTAGACCTTGCGTGTGTCCTCTGACAGAATAGATGGGGTATTATGGCCAGTATTTGAAGAGCTAATGGGGCCAGTGGGCTGTCATGATTGTAATTGATTATGACGCAAGTCATCTCCCGGATCATTTCATTGGTGGCCGTGCACTTGGGTGGTTCAAAGAGGTTAGTTGGCGACCACCTGACCGTTATTACTACTATAGACGTCATATTACATAGTAAATTATCGTTCGGCTTCATTGAAAGTTTGAGTAGATAAAAGTGGTGGTCTGTGTCCGTCTCAGAGTGATTCCTTCCTTCGACACACATTAACGGCCATAAACAAGACCATACTCTATATCGGCAGGGTGATCTACACACGCACACACACACAGGTTACTATTTTGGCCGACTTGTTTGAGTGGTATAGCTTAGGTGAGCCAGGTAGGTCGGCTCTCACTAGTCATACCATTATTATTGAGAAAATTTCACATTCAAACATTTTGAGAATCCGGTTTTAGTTAGTACGAATTTCTTATCTGCTTTAAATACGATTTCAAAAAGTTTGTTAGATATTTTTTTTCATGGCTATTAATCCCACGACCTTCTCTTTTCTCTCATAATAACAAAGATCTATTGACAGTAACCCCAGTTTTAATAATTAGGTGCGTTAAAATTATCTAGTATTTGGAAACTTTATTGACTTTTGGTATTTGATTATTTTATTGAACTTGCTGGTGTTTAGTAAAGGTATAATGTATGATCCCCTTCGTGCAGCCTTTGTTTACAGTTGGCTCTTTATTAATGAAAGCGTTTAAAGCAAGACTGTCTATTGTAAGTTAGGTAGAGATTGATGGTGTGTTAGAGAGAAATATAACCCTGCAGTATAATCAACTGATTCCCTTATTCACGAGAGGCCTTTCGTAGACGCTCAATATAAACATAACTTACCAGAACATATGTGTTAGGCCTATGATCCTTATTAATGATTTTCATGTCTTTAGTCCCTTGGTCTGCCATTGCTAGCGTTTTGTAAAGGAACACATTCTCACCCTTTGCGCACAAGTGGTATTGTTTGACCCATTTCCCGTGGAGGTCAGGGCGTGGCTCGTCCCACCTTCTTCCATTGATTTGGTATCGGTAGTTTGAAAGACCTTGTCCAAAGATATGAATAGACTGTGTTAGTGAAGCGAGACTGGATCAATGCTTGACGATCAGTTACTTAAGGGATCATTTCACTGGATAAAAGGACGCTCTATGTTGTTTTGGATCCTGTGTGTGTGTGTGTGTGTGTGTGTGTGTGTGTGTGTGTGTGTGTGTGTGTGTGTGTGTGTGTGTGTGTGTGTGTGTGTGTGTGTGTGTGTGTGTGTGTGTTTGTGTGTGTAGAAACCTTTTATATTGTGTATATGTTCACAAAAATCCATGCCACGCCAAATTTACCTGCAAAGTTTGGGTGACACTGATTTTGGGTTACAGAAACTTACTACAGTATAATTTTTTGTTCACACACACACACACACACACACACACACATTCCCCAATTATGTAACTGCATATTTTCAGCCTTCCGGCTGCCATGCTCTTTCAATAAACCGTTGATTATTATTATTATTACACATACATACAGATTATCGTGCCACTCTGAATCCCCCAAATAATCCCTTTGTAGCGTTTTTCAGGGGTCGAGCGATTACTAAGAAACACTCCTGTATATATCCCTTGTGAATCTTAGAGGGTGATAAAGAGGCTGTATGGTATGAATATAAAAAATAATAAGGGAATTGTGGCATAATAATTAGAGACTATGTACAATAAAGTACCTTTGGGCGTTGTCTCCAGCATACCACCATACCTTACTCCAGGGACTAAAAACATTCTTGCCTTACTCTACCGTTTGTGTTTGGTGAAAATTTACTGTGTCTCGGTAGGTCACAGTTTTAGAGAGTACACAGCAGTAGCTGTGGTGCCTAGTGACATATTTCAACATATTTGGGCATTCGCCAGGCCTGTCTCAATTGACGTTGGAAGGTAGTGCTGTACTGTAAGTGGTGCCTCGATTCAAAGAACCCTGCGCTTCCTCCCCTACCCCACACACACTCTTCTTGCGTGTTGACGTGCCTTTTGATTCTATATTATAACGGTTATTCTTATTATTGGCAGTGGTAGTAGTATATAGCTGATGATATCATTATCGTTTATTATAATTTCTCAGTATTTTTTTCATCATAAAGTTTAATGTGTGTACACTAGCTGCTTTCACACCGAGTAATACTGAGAAAATCAACCTAACTTTTGTAAATATTTGTTTTAATATTTTATAGATATTTACCCAATCATGTCATTATGCTATTACTGAGGTGGTCACCCGAGGAATAACAAAGTGGCATAAAGTATGAACATTAGAATTTTTCTGTACAATGGATCTGTATCATATGGGCTGAAGTCTTTTATTAATAGTGTTTAGTTTAGTTTAGTTTTAGTTTAGTTTAGTTTAGTTTAGTTTAGTTTTTTAGTTTAGTTTAGTTTAGCTTTTTAGTTTAGTTTAGTTCAGTTCAGTTCTGAAGAATCACCTAACTGGCTTACGTTAGTTTCCAGCTAAAGATAAAGTCCAGAATGGCATTAAGTTACATTAAGATTCAATTAACTAGATTCGTCTACGTAATACCAGTTATTAGACATTCTTCCTCTTGGCTCGAATTAATTATCAAAGATTTAAATTTTTGCTTTCCGTGCATCCTAGTTGAAGGTGATCAGAACATCTCCAGTTACAAGAGAAATTTCCGTAATCTTTGAAAAATTTGGGCAATGATTTCCCGGCCCTGGCATATTGTAGTGGTTTAATGTAATTTACCATAATTTTCATTTTTCATAAATTCATTATTTATCATCTTACTAGTCCTGTGGGCGGTTGGTCTGTTCTTTGATAGTTTTGTTATCACCATTATTAACCAGTGTTAGTACAGGAGGAAACCCGTGGTGTTTGTTAGAGTCACACTGGATAACACAACTATGCTTGTTTATGAACTTGTTTGCCCTGTCCAACCATCCGTTTTTCCCTCCGTTCGTCTGGGCGCTCACCGGACACTTTATGAAATTAAGTTTTCTTACAGTTGACCGATAAAGATTCTGAAACTTAAGACAAGTACATGTGTATATAATGATATGGGTCTGTCAGGGTGTTTCTTTGTTTTCATATTTCATTGTCTTTGGAGCTTAGTGGGGGTCACCGGGTTTCCAATCATCCAGTGCTTCTCTTTTCTTGTAGAAGGCCAAGAGACGTAAAGGGATGTCACTATATAAATATAGGCTTACCAAATTTACTTGATTGCCTGAACGATAAAACATTCTTAAAAATGGCCGGAATGACGAAAGTCTCTCCACACTTGGCCCTCGACCTCCTTAGTCACAGTCATACCCATCACCCAGCGTCTATTGCTCAAACATTATGACACTACAGTACACACACCACCGGCTCTCTGTAGGTAATATTGGCTCGTAAGTTTATTTCTTTATATTTTCCTTACTGATTATTATACCATACTGTACTAATTATACCATACTGTACTAATTATATCATACTGTACTAATTACTTTAAGTCATGTACAGTTTGTAAGGAAAATTGTCCTTTGATGGTGCTAATCATGTCACCACATGAATGGTCTTCCCAGTTCACAGAATAAACTACTCTACGTCCGAGTTCTTACAGTAAAGTCTCTTTGGGTCACAAAAATGTCAGACAATTGTACTTTAAATTTTTCATTTATGATGTTGCAAGACTGTATGCCGGTGGTGAGTGTTTAGCTAAAACAACTAATTCATGGATCTTTTGAATGCGTGTAGAACCTATGCGACCCGTCAATCTACCTCCACTAACTCAAGGACGTCTTTGGGTACTCACGGTGCTTTTATAATCTCACCAGGTATGTACCTCTACAACCTTACCGTTCACTTTGAAGTTTTAACATTTGATAAACAGCTGTGGCAAGGGAAAGCCCCTACCTGAACCCAGGTAGCAGTACCGCAGCAGTCCGCACTGCCACAAGTAGCCGTTGTTGTGAGCTGTTTGTTCTCAGCCATCGCAGGCAGTTGCTAGCGGAGTGCACTGATGGGAGTGTCTTGAGAGAGCAGCAAGTATAGTACCACTCCTTAAGGTTTCTTGCACGACACTGACCACGTATTGATCTCAGCTGGTCGACACGAGTAACCGCCGACTGTTAATATCTATCACTTCCAAGATTTATTATACCTCTATCAAGGAATAAACAATTGAAATTGAAATTGAATTGATTTATTATACTGTACATACAGGTATCCTAAATGTCATATACACGTATGTTAGTAGTCAGTTAAACATAGAATTTATGTGTACTGTACATGTTGTGTGTCTTTCGTAAACTCGTAAACCAAACCTGACACATTACGTCACCTAGAAGAGGCTTTGAAAACTGTTATTGTCACAGTAGATCCAAACCCATAAACATACAGCCACCTGGTACTGTTTACCTATTGGAGGAGGGGAAGGGGGGAGATACTAAACTTAATAGCATGAAGAAGCTTCTCCCTCATTTGGCTACGAACGATAATTTCTCCGATGTGGTAAGCTCATGTCCTTTTGTGTCTCCTTTTCCGAATAGCAAACTGGCAGACCAGTTACCGGCCAGATGGTGCTAGAGTGTCCCAATGGACGGCAGAAAATAACGCCTGGAGCTACACTACGACCCTCGAACTAACACTGTACAGTACAGGTAGAAACACTGGACGGACCGTCCTTACCTGGGATAATGTCCTCGTACTTGCCCATAGCCTTGTCCACTCTTCAGAATTCAAGTTACATTAGTTCATCTACAGAGTTATTCCTATAAATCAATTCATTTAATTTAATTCACGATTTTGTCAGTTAGCTTGGTTAAGTCATTAGTTCAGTTTACTCAAATTATCCCTTACCAGTTGTTGTTATTGTCTGATAATGTATCACGTAAAATCAACCATATGTGACTGTTTTTACAAGACATTCATATCATCAAACCCGTGTGGGTAGCACGTAGTGCTGATGTGCTCTAAATTCCCCTATCAAGAAGTACCCGTTATGGATGATGGACCAAACTTGTGCGTCGAAATTTCTGTCCCTGTTGTGAATGATTTTGTGAAGGTTAATGGGCATTCCAAAACACTGAGACACCACTAATAGTGACACTGTAATTTACACAATTATGAATTCCCTATTAAGTACACACACACACACACACTTCTTCAGGTAAACTACGCTCTGCAGAACACCCACTGCCGCCTCTATAACACTCACACACTACACCAACAGCATTTACCTCACCTTCCTAAATACTCCCTAATATTTTACCGTAGGATCAACTAAACACCGTTCAGAAAAAATGCGTGATAAACTTACATATTCTTACGACAAATTTGTGTGACAGACATACATATTGTTCCAGTACTGCCATAACTTAAGGGACAGCATCTTGTAATTGTGGATGAAGCTATGAATTATACTATTTGTGGTCGTGTGTATGTATGCACAGTACAAAGTTCGCTCGTACCGTTGACGTAGTGAAGGAGGTGGCCGGGTGGCAGTGGGTCGGAGGGGCTATGTAATGGCCCCTGTTTCATAAACAGAATGATTACAATATATAAATGGGTTATTACGTATTGATTTATATACGTAATCATCCCCTGTAACTTTCCACTCCACTGGCTATATATAATAAGTCATCTTGATGGCATCTGGTCGGCACTCTTCCTTATAAGGTGTGGCCAGAGACAGCTTAGGTCAGCTTTGAAACGGCCGGGCGATCGGGGCACTTTAAGCAGGCCTATTTACAAAGCCTCCGTCCTTCTCTTAACACTCATAGTTACAGTGATAAGTTACGGTTTATTTACACTTTGAAATTGTCTTAGTCGTTCCTGAATAAATGGATAAGACAACTTGGGTTTTGCTACTAAGACCCAATAAAATATAAACGTTCCGGCCTAGTAAGAAGGCCTAGAACAGCTATACTCTATAGTGTGATAAGTACCCCCTGCTCACCACACAAGCCTGGGGAAGACACTAACTACACCTCGGCCAAGGACACACACCCAGCTTGACCTTCGCCCACTTCAACACATTCTCGTCCCATACTACACATTACACCCATCATGCAACACTGTCACACAACACTACAAAGGAATATAGGAGTACCTGTACATGCACAAGGGTATCCATATCAGCTCTGAAGGTGACATCGTGGTAGTCTCTGGTGGCCTTGTCCCAGTCCCCTTGGGAGATAAGGTTACAAGTGACTTCTGACTACATAATGGTTTCGAGAGTGAATCACTATATTTCCTTTAGATCTTGGGGGCTACGTGTGATCTGGAGGAGTTGAATTAGATCAAGAAGAAAATTCGATGTATCATACAGAACATGATTATGTGGTGCATCGCTCCTCCTCCAGAGATAATTGTATTATTTTTAACAACTTCAATGCGACCACTGACAGTTAAAGAGTTAGTTCTGGGATTTTTTGGTCCCCGTGGGTGTGGTGGCCATAGTGTCATAGCTTACTAAACCTTCGCTTGGAAAAGGTCACCAATATATAAAATACACTTGCCCTGGGTTACTGTAGTACTAGACGTATCGTGAATGAGGTCACTTACATTGTTGTGGACATTTGTTGACCCCGGACTCGTTGACATAACTTTCAAAAGATTACACCGATATAATACGAAGCTGTCACTCTAAGATTTTACAGTTTAGATGACACAAGAGAAAACTATGTGTCCTGACTACAGAAAGGAAGTTTATAGTCCATCTATGGGAAATATCCAACTTGAAGGTCAAGAGGTAACCAACTTCTGGCGCAGTATTAAGCCTAGAGTTAAAGAAGAGTAATTGTCTGTAGAACGATGCTGACAACTGTCCTGTAGCCAGACTGACTGTTATTGTTGGACAACTCATGCTGCTGTTGTATGATGACGTGCACACTGCAGGGTTGACAAACTACTGTATATGGTGGAAGCTGTTGAGCAGTAGATGATCATTTTATCATTGCGGGAATATGGCCGAATATGAATATTCAGGTGTTCGTGTATTATAGAATGTTGTATACAGTAGTTAAAGTGGACTCTGTTGTGATAGAAACTGGTCTATTTGAACGACATGAAGTTTATTGCAGCTCATCTGTAAAAAACGATTGAAGGTTATGTTGTTCTAAGAGTACCAATATTAATGACAAAATAATATCCGCAGGTAAAGTCTCAATGTGAGGTATGGACGGGCGACGCTGACTTGCCTCACCCTAGTCCACACTCACGGTCTTCATTATTGTACACACACCATCGTCCGTGCTGCTGAAATATTAAACTCTTGAGTGTTTTACACACTTGTTTTGTTTTTGTAACTGTAATAAGAGTTATTTCTCATTCCTCTGATAATGGCTTTTTTTTCTCATCTTGACTTCATATGCTAGTAACCCTGAAGAATGCTAACTCGTGCAGGTAATGGTTTATTCAGACCTCCCCTCCCTCCCCTCCCTCCCCCGCAAAAAAAGAAGATATGAAAAACACTACTGTTGAGTTACACGTCATGGACTGGGGAAGTTAAAATGCTCATATTGAACAAAACTTGTGTGTGTTTAGAATATTTGTGTGTACTTCTTCCAATAATACACCAAAAACTTTACCTCAGTATTAAGGTCAGGCGGCGTCCTGGGGGGAGGATGACACTGTGTAATCCACCTCTTTCATAACCACACGTGACCTGGTCTGGTGATAATATTTCTGATTGTGAAGGTGTGACCATGAAGGCGTGGTCTTTATATTGGCGCGTTTTGATGAAAATTGGTTGTTGTAGCAGTCTGCACACTTTGCTCGCGTTTTACCTTTATTACCACTTCACGTAGGCCTATATACGTAGACACCTGATCCGTACTCTTTCTCTCTCTCTCTCCCTCCGCGCCTCCTACACTCCCTCAAAGTTTATCCTTGAAATTCCCCACCTCTGAGATTTCCCCCATATGTTAGTAGGTCCGCCTCAGAAATATCTTCCTCATTTGCCTAAGCACCGCCTACATAACTTTCCTTTTCGTGTCCCTCCGTCTAGCCCACTGCCTAGGGCTTGGGTGGGACACGGCCTTCTGAGGGGGTAGTGTGGTGTCTAGTTGGAGTGGAAGATGAGACATAAGGGAGAGAAAGAGACACATCACAGGGGTGGAGAATTTAACTAGAGATATTTAATATATGTTTTAATACTTACATAATTTAGCAAATATTATACAAGCATATTAATGGGTAGCAATAAAACATTTAAACATCTATCTGAAGAACTTTACTATAAGCGTATGAAACAGGGCTACATCAAACTTACTAACAGGCTTGCTAAGTTGGGAACTTTTGATGATAAACTTCCTAACTGGGCAAATTTTGGTTGCTATAAATATGTTAGCAAGGTTGATGTATGACCAGCCGTGTTTCTTATAAGCTTATGGAACAGTTTATCATGTGTAAACAAGATAGGTTGGTGCATGATCCTATGTTTTAATGAACGGTTAACGTATGTTAAGTGGACGGATTCACAAATATTAGTCAGAGATCAAAACCTATTAAAGCAAATTCAATTACTGTAATCAATTGGATGATTCAACATTTGATATTTGAATATGCTTATCTTATTATCAGTGTGTATGGCCAAGGTCAGAAGAGAGATTCTAGGCACATATTTGTTCATATCTAGGTCAGAATATCATCTTCACACTCATTACATGGAAATTTCTGTGCCTACAATTCAAAACTAAACCCGCATAAACTGATATCTCAGCACCACTGAATCAGCACATTGGCTTCGACGGAAGATGTCAGACCACCTTCAGTGCTTAACCTTGAATGATAGCACCGTGCTTCTAAACCAGTTGATTCCTGTATCTTGGGCGATAAAGTAGAACATGGCCTCGATCACCACACACGGGCATAAAGGAGAATGGAGGAATGTGGCCTGGTGAGCCAAGTGACTAACCCTTTTCCCTCACCCCCTTCGTCCCTTACCCCTACCCGGCTCACACCCTGTTGTAACCTTCCCCCGCCCACGTCCTCACATACATTAAGCCTTTTCTCCCCAGTGACCCTTAACCCTCCTTATACTCCATTCCCTGGGTCCTCTCCCTCCCCGTACCATTCCTCTTACCCCCTTCCCACATTCACCCCCTCCTTCCTCCAGGCGACGACGGCAGACAGCCACAAGGCATTACCACCGGACGCCATTACTTGATGTCTCGGAGTCGTTGTCTTACCCTTTCAACATACCTAGACACCATGAATCCGGGTCACACCAGCGATAATATTATTATTTACAACTGCCGCTTTGTGTTATTATAATTGCAGTTGATACTTGCAGAGGAGAGTGAATCAGAAGACGTATGTATCACTTGATAATTACGCGAGTGTTAGCATTACTTATTTTCTCGTCCTTTGATCTCTGTCTACAGAAACTGAGTCAAGAGTGACGTGGTGTCTACAATTTACTTGACTCTATAAGGCTAATGACTTCCCCCGATACATATCTTCTTCCCTCACGAGATATTGCTTTCTGATTACCCACGCTTGGTTGTGTCTATCTGAAAAGCAGCACCAGGTTATGACGGCCAAAGTGTATTACAGCACCAGGCCAGGCTGACACAACAGAGATAAGTGAAAGTGAGATGCCGGAGCGGGAGGCCCATCTGTCCTCCGCCAGGTAGACTTCCGGTAAAGGTGTTGGCGGCATTGCTTATATACAAGAGACGTTGGTTCCTCCGTGGGTGGTTCACGTGTGGCTGGAGTTAACGGACACACCTCAAACAGCCAGACACTCGTACAGACTATTAAAATGAAAGACTTGAAAATACCCTTACAAACACAACAGCTAAAATAGAAGAAAATGCTGTAAACGTAAAATAGTTTTCGTGAAATTAATTTGTGAATCCCATCGTGAATAGAGGCAACTGATCCCGAATAGTATACTGCACTGTGCTATTTATTGCATGTATCCCCCTCTCTTTTTGTTCTATCTCTCATACTTTCCTCGATTATCCTTCTCCTTTCCTTCGTATACCTTTTTTTCCTGCCCGCCCCTCTTCCCTCTATCCAATTCATTTCTTTTATTTCCAGATTCATAATCATCTCTCATCGCTTACCTTCTTCCTCTTTCCTCCTTTGTCTTATAAATTTCCCGTCCATCCTAGTCTCCTTGTCTCCTATTTTTCTTCTCCTTTTTCCTTAATCGCACTCTCCCGTTCTTTCCTTTCGTTCACCACTTTCTGATTATGCCCTCTCTCTCTTCCTACATTCCTTTTATCTTCCTTCCAGCCCTTTCCTCCTACGTCTTCCACCTCGCCTCCTCCCACTCTTTTCCATCTCCCTCCCTCTACTTTCTCACCTCTCACCATCATGGAAAAGTTCTGGTCTGCCCTCCCAAGCTGTAGAAGAATACATCTCGGTTGTCTTTGAGTTTATTGTAGTCGGTAATATATTGATAAAAAGGGTCAGTTTTGTAATGAATCTTGCTGAAAAGTTGCGATTTTCCGTCAGTGATCCAATACACAATAATGTTACAGGTAAAGGATAATATGTTCAGCCAAGTCCATAGTTTAGTCGTGTCTCAAAGGTTAACACTTACCACTGTTTTTTTTTTTCATCTAATTAATGCCATTTTGGACGATGGCATCAGGGTCGTAGGGTGTTTCTTTCATGAACATTTTAGACAGTAGTCTTTATTTAATTTGCATTAAACAACTGAAGGTTCAGTTGTGATTTGTCCAATCACGCAAACCTTCTTATAAAACAATAGATCCCACAGACATCATTCCCACCACTTGTATTGTGGAAGATAATGTAGTCACGATAATTATCTGTCTTTTGAGGGGGAAGTTAACAAATACATCCTCCCTGATGTAGGACCCGGCACCTCGCTGGTCACGTCACCACTTACATCTTTTATTTTCTCTTCGTAGTTCTAATTGATCTTCTACTTTGTACTTTAGTCCCCTGTCCCCTGAGATTAAAACAGTCAAAAAGTCAGTGCGCTGAGTCTTTTCACTGTTGTTTATATAACACGGTATTTCTGTTTGTCAGAGTGCGTCACTTATTTGTTTCCAACCTTCCCAGATGTAATCCATCTCTCATCTCTTCTGCCCAACCACGCGCGACCTCGAGATAAGCTTACAGTGGTGTGTAGGCCGAGTGGTGGCGGGCGGAGGAGACCCACGTGCTGGGGGAAAACACGAAAGCTGGCGGATTATCCTCCCTCCTAATACAAACCTGAGGGATGTTGTCAACGGGGACTCATCACTCTTCACTGCAGGTTGGCAGAGTTGAAATATTTAAAGGAGTGTAACGTTAGTGCTTGACTGCACGTAAATTTGAGATATGCAATGAAAATACATTCAAGTTTCATGTTATGGGAGGTAATTAGTGACCCTAATCTATCGCAACAACTGACTGAAAAGTTGATTGACTATATCTCAAAAGGGTAATATTTAGGTGCAGGTTGTTGATAATATAACCTATGACATTTGTATGTCTACATCACTGTTTAATCTAAGGGGTCAATTAGCGAGGTGTGCAGAGTATCACCAGATGTTGTTGTGTTGCAGTACCTTTGTCAAAGTAAGATACATTTAATGTGTTTGTTTTATGGGGTTTGGAGTCATAAAGGATAACATTCTTAGTGCTATATTTTTAGGGCCAAAAGCTCAAAGTTCAACGTAGCTCGGCGCCCTGTAATACTTTTGACAACCACGTGGTACAAGAGGTGCCCAACGTTAGTAGCATCGGAGCCTGGCGTGTGCTGACACCTCCTCCTCTAGTGCAGTTTAATTGTGATAAATTATATTCAACCCTTCTCTTTACTGGTGCTACTATTTTTTAAGTTAACAGCAGCTTCTTTTAAGGCCAAGTTGTAGCTACCAAGGATAAGTTTGCTTTGATTGTCGTACATTAGGTAAGACTTTATTAGATTTAGTGTGGTAACAAAGCTTTTTTCTGAGACGTGCTTAATAAACTAACTTTGATTAAACTTCTTCGGTAGTTTAAGTGTTAGTTTATTAATCTAATAATTTATGTAGAGATAGGTCAAGAGCACAGCTTAAGGTCAAGATTAACTACGTCAAAATATTACAGATGGGTGTAAAGTTGACGGAAAGTACAGTAGATCGTAGATGACTGAAATACAGTATATCTCACGCAGCAATAACTCTTTTTTTTTGTAATTGTTATTCTCGTGTTTCAAATCAATCCCACAGTTTCGTTTTGGGAATTCAGAAATATATGAATTGAAGATATAGCAGTGGGTGCCTCATTTATGATCACGACGACAATACCATCTTAGCTTCTCGCAATTTATCATCCATAGGTTCTGAAGTCTCTCTCAATAAATTAAGCAAAGCTTGGTTACATTCACCTTAGTTTCGGCGAAGTTGAGATGTGGTCAAGACTGCCGAGAATTTCAAGTAACTTCATCCTCAGGAAGCTAGATATTATATACTGTATATATATATAATCATTACATAATCAGAAACTTCATTCCATGCCCTCTCCTTGACCTGGCTCTTCAATATCACCTCCCATATCCTACAGCAACCGCCATGTTCGTAGTCCAGGAAAATATGGATTAGGATATCAGATAAAGCTACATTCCCGACAAAATGGTAAGTGGGTACAGCCCTCGGCGGTGAGGATGATGTGTGACAATGTAGGCGAGGTTCCACCAGTGACTACCTATGTAACCTGTGACAGCGGCTACCTTCACCTGGGACCCTCCACCAGCCCGCACGCCTCAGTCTGCTAAGGGAAGACGGCGGCGCAGGTCTTGGGTTACCATACTCTCACATGCTCAAACTTGCTAAAACTCATACCCTCCAATGTTTTAAGTTCGCTTTACAAAAGAAGAAAACCATACTCTTATGAAGACAAATCAGAAGTGTTGATTGGTGTATTACGAAATTGTGATATAGAAGTTTACTTGTACGAAAGTGATGTAAAAAGATAATTCATACCATCATCACATGTAATGTCGCTAACTAATATATCTAATTATGGAACATAACATTTCATAGGTTGTGAAGTTGGAAATATATCTTCAGTGTTTTTTTTTTCAGTGTTATCTTGGCGAGTGGCAGATCAGGGCAGAAAAACAAGACCAAGTTAGGAATTCAGCGAGTTAACTCAGGTAAGAGTACTGAATCAGCTTTACAAAATTATATATGAATGAGTAAATTCATCTAGAGAACATTTGAATATATACTTAATTTATATCTGCCCTTACTGTGTATTGTGCGTTTACGTCCACATACAGTAGATTCAGTGTCGGATTAACCATGAGGCACTGCCCTCAGGCCCCCTGACTCTAAGGGGCCCCCAAATCCAAACATTCTCAAAGTTGAAGCGTATAAAACATGAACTCGTTCAACAATGTCCTAGCAACGTCTCAATCTTCTGTCTCTTGTGAACATTGAATGTATTATTTTGCACAAGCTTAATATTGATGAAATCATTGATAAATTTTGGTATATTTTGTTCTTGCTATATACAGTATATACTGTATACCTTGATGGTAGGGGGCCCCAAGTTGATCTGTGCCTCAGGCCCAGATACATACATACGCCTCACACGCAAGATTTGGCGATGAAAATTTATCCAGTCCTAAACCCACTCTTAATTTCTCAGGTCCTGTTTACTTAAGATTATTTTTTTATCCAATAAAATTTTAATTAAAATCAAAGTGGTAAGTGATAGAAGACTGATTCAGTTTTGTTCATAAAAGAAAATCATCTCCTCCTAATACCACAGACACTTATAATAGTGTTTACAACTTCCCGTCGCGTGTTGTTTGGCCCCGCAGTCAGCAGGACTTCTCACATTCAGTCTCAAATAGTGCAGTTTCTTCATCCCGTTGGGACATATGATACGCCTCCTTACCGTTGGTACGCCCCAGGTGCATCCTCTTACACTTCGTAACATTGAATCTCAGCAACCATTTCTTCGACCATTCTTGGAGCCCACAGAGGTCCTTTTCAAGCTCTTCACAGTCCGCTTGGTTCTTGATTTCCCGAAAGAACTTGGCGTCATCGGCAAACATTTGTATGGAGGAGTGTACAACGTCAGGCATGTCATTTATGAAACAAACAAACAACAGCGGGCCCAATACACTGCCCTGTGGTACCCCGCTTGTGACAGGTACGGATGATGATTTCGTGCCATTAATCACCACACACTGCTTGCGGTCATGTAGAAAGTCTTCTATCCACGCTAGGACATTTACCCGAATTCCGTACCCTGCTCAGACCGAGAGCAGCCAGATTCCGGTACTTCAGAGTCTCCGGCGCGTACAGCACTTTTATCCTTTGCCTAAGCTAATCAATAGCCAGGTGTAAGGCGAGTATACTGTAAGTCCCGAGAAGACCATCATCTCTCAAGAAGCTTGACACTTGTAAGGGCTCCCTACCCCTCCTCACATGTTCCTTCTTCGCCGTTATTACATATGTTCCTCATCCTGTGTTCCACCAACCATCAGTATTGTTCCGCCAGACAATTTGTAAACGTCGAAGTTCTCATCCGATTACAAACTTATGATGACAAAAAAGAAACTTTAGCATCTATACCTTGAGTCCGTTTTCCATGTTATGTATTTATGAGTGTGACTTCTTTGGGTTAGCCAAAAACAAGTTATTACGTAGATGACAGATGACTGAGGCGTGCTGTGTTACACTACAGGTATTGTCTTGGTCGTTATAGTGAAGGTCTCTGGTGTAATTAAATGTTAAAGCATCCGCTTTCTCCTTCACAACAGTGCACATACACTCACCGTCATGCTGAGCGGAGATGCTACTCCTTTCATGTCCCCGGAGAAGAATATATGAAGGTCTACTACAATAATTACCATATCAAAGGGGAAAGTTGGTTGGCAACTAAACAAAAAAAAGAAGTGAAATCTATCAAAGCAACCGAGACACAGGATGTTGTAAATAATGACATGTCTGTAAATATCCTTTATATGCAGACCATTGTCTTATAACCTTTATCTGACATTGTCGGTGAGACTACAGTAGAGGCTCGTGTTGTGTACAGTATGACTTATACCATGCTGTCTCTGAAGGCCAAAATGGGCAGAATCTTACTGTTGCTACTAACGTGTGCGGTCTACCGAGCTGGATGCGGTCTTCCGTGCAGGTGCTACTATATAGTATGTAGTCTACCGAGCTAGAGTTGTGTTTACCGGGATATTTACACTGTAGTATCCATTAACCTAACCTAAACTAGGTTAGGTTAATCGATGCTACAGTGTAAATATTCCGGTCAACCAACTCCAGCTCAGTAGACCACATACTATAGTAGCACCATCTAACCTGACTGAGCGTTACACCTGACCAGCAGATGGTACAATGTGTGATGGTAAATATACTTTAATATTACATATAAGGCGTTTATTGTAAGGCGTTTATTGTAAGGCGTTTTAGGTGCACGGAATAGCTAATGCGTTAGCTATTCCGTGCATCTAAAACGCCTATAATACTCTATCTAGTCTGTAAATGACCTTTAGTTATTAACACTCAATAAACGCCACCGGGAAGTATTCTGATTTTATTTACTTTGATCCTCTTCACCACTGATCAGCTCGTTAGCCGCTTGGGCGATCGGTCACGTCTCTGTTACGCACTGTTGGCAAGTACTGGGCATTCACCGGCTCCTGAATGTACCTGAACCTGCTCTAGTGTTGGTCAAGTCTTGTCTCGAAAGAGCTCACACTCGGTGCCGTCACAACACTCTCTGGTAGATTGTTCCAAGAGTTTACATCTTTCACTCCGAAAAAGTTTACCCTCAGTTTTCTGGACCTGCGGCTTCTTCAATCTTGAGCTGTGACCCCTTGTGGGGCGAGCGTCCGCCAGCTCCAAGTAAGGACACTCGACTAAGTAGTGCCCCTTAAGATGCTTATACACCTCAATTAGGTCGCCCCTTGCCCGTCTGTAGTATAAACTAGGCAAGTTCAGGCGCTCCAATCTCTCAGGGTAGCTGAGGTGCCGAAGTGCAAGCACCAGTCTGGTGGCCCTGCTTTGAAAATTTTCAACCAACTGACAGTCCCTAGCATATCTCGGGGACCAGGCGGGGAAGCACTTCACTCTTGAAGATCGTTCAGATATCTACACGGTCCGTCTAGATATCTGAACGACCTTCTTATAAGACCCAATAATGTATTTGCCTGATTTACCTTCTTCTCGGAATGGCCCGAGAACTTCAGCTCATTGTCAACATTCACACCTAGGTCCTTCTCACATTCAGTCTCAAATATTGCAATTTCTTTATCCCGTTGGGACATATGATACTCCTCCTAACCGTTGGTACGCCCCAGGTGCATCCTCTTACACTTCGTGACATTGAATCTCAGCAGTCATTTCTTCGACCATTCTTGGAGCTCATTCCCAACTTGTTCTAGTTTGGCACCCAGCAAGGATCCAGCTTTATCTATTTTCGTCCTTAGGGAACTCGTTCCCCTATGGTTTGCAATCGCCTCTTTTACCTTGACTATACAGTCAAGGCAATACCAGCAACAGCCTTTATGCTTTACGGGACACTTGCATCGTCCTAAACACTGCATTGGTCAGGCCTGTACCATCTACATCCGTCGCCCCCCTGCGGTAATCACATATCATACCCTTAATTGTTGTTGTTGTTGTAGGGGGGGGTGCAGACTGTGTATAGATCTACACACATTTAAAAATAAAGAGAAAAAAAGTTGTTAGCTGCCCTCTGCTGGTTTTAATCTCCCCTGTTGCCTTTAGAATTGTCTTTTTTTCAGTTCACTTCGGCGATTTGTCGGTATCTATGTGCTATCTCTATGTCCACTGCATTTTGCTATGCATAACGGATTTTATACGCCCACTCAGTCCTTTAGAAACACACAAAAAGAGAAGAAAACTTTCTTTGGGCGGTAATAGAATGCCTTTTAGGATAGCCAAGCTTGTTGATTTTTTTTAACTATTGTTTCCTCATATATGGGGAATCTCAGTACGTTTATCAATTTTAAAATTCAGATAAAAATAGTGAATCTGCACACACTGGGCGTCTCCATCATGGGCAGCGTTAGTGTAGGGATGGAGGACGTTACCCCTAAAATAAATTATCAGAGGCAACCACCTCCCTAAAAAACTAAATCTGAAAATAGGGTAACACTACGATTTTGCACTGATGTTTGTAATATTCCTGTTGCTTTAAGGTGAAGGCATACAGGAGACAGTGTGAACAGAAGCTGGAGGTGACGGCCAGAGAGGCAGCACTGCATCATGAGAGGTTGTGGTGCAGTAGGTGCGTTGGTCGGGTCTCAGCACGCCGCCACGAGCGGCCTTTCCCTCCTCGCCTAAACTAAACTCCGACTCATAAGGTGAACCTCATTGTCACATGTTATAACCCGAAGAATACTTCTACATATCTGTATTCCATTATGTATACCTAACCATTATGTATATGAATTGTTAATAACAAGTGACAGTACCAACAGACGCCAGTAGCGGGAGTGTACACGGCCTCATGAGGATGCAGGTGAGGACGTGGTGGTGCATGGTAACTGTGGTTACCCTGGGCTGGGCTGCCATACCCAAACCCACATATGCCTTCACCCTTGACGGCTATTTCAAGGTAATGATAAGTGCCTGCGTTACTGTTACTTATAGGGACAAAACATCGATAACCATAAACTGAGATGTCAGGAGTACTGTACTCCGTCAGGGCCGCAAGAAGGGAGAGAGTAGGTGCTAGGTGCGTCACTCGGTAAGCCACTCATGGTGTTCATCACTACAATGACTGTTCAGTGGGTGTTAAGGATTATGGTTGATGACCTCATTAACTAGTCCGTGTCTGTTGAATACGAAAATGTCATTCCATCACGTTAAGAAGCCTCTTCATGCGACAAATACTTTTACAGCCTCATAATTCCAGGTACTGGCCTTAGCAGCCAAGAAACGGGACATTTGGAGGAAGATCTTCTTGGGCAAGGATGTAGGTAAGCAAGCTGCGGGAAACTCACCACCAAACCGAGTGGTCAAACACCAAGAAATGCCACAGATTCATAAAACATAAGATGTCATATACCACTAGTTTGTGATGAAGGGGTTACTGTGACGTATGTGTCCTTTAAACAAACTAGAGCGCATCTCACCTTGTTGCCAACCACCAACCTGCTGTTGAGTAACTAGTAATTAAATTAGCTTTCTGTGAGCCACACGAATTACACTAATGGGTTATTTCATGGTTCCAAAAGTGCCACGAAGCTATTTTAGAAAGTGTGTGTGTGTGTGTGTGTGTGTGTGTGTGTGTGTGTGTGTTAAAAAGACGATTATACCTGCACTGTGTTTCTATGGGCACACAAAGTAACATCCAAATACAACTTGAACCTCTGAACTGACATTTAAACAAGTACAAATGTTTAGGTGGTTTGAGTATATATATTATTATCCCAATTTACTTGAATATTTTACACATATTTAGAAGTCATTTCGAGGGATAGCTTCCACGCACTTCCTCTTTCTGCCACTTGTTTATGGTACAGCAAAGAGCAAGTTCTGTTATTGTTGACTGTGTGTGTGTGGTGCTCCCCTCTCACAGGCAGTCTTCGTCTTACTGTGCTCTTGGCTGGAAATGCAAATAATAATGTTATCACTCGCTTTTCCATCTTGAATTTATCAGTATTTGTATCTTCAGGGTTTGCTGTGTCGCCGTGGTTGTTCAAGGACCGCGTGAAGCCTCCCTTCGTGCCCATCGTCACCACCTTCCCCAGGTACCCGGTCCATGGTCACTATCGTAACGAGTACATCCCGCCCCCGACCCTTCCACCCATCGTCCCTGTGGCTTTTACCGGGTCTCCACTTCCTGCCAACACCTCTTGGAGGACGTTCACTTTGACCTCTCTGCCTCTTCGATGACGCATATTTCCCCTCCGCTTACCATTAGCCAGCGGAGAGACAGCCAGTGGTACTCCTCGCCGAACCTATCGTTGATGCCACCACGTTTTCACCACCACACCTACAAGATAAATGACATTTCGCGAGAGGATATGAAATTAAAACCTCCTCGTGTTATCGTTGGTAGAATGATATATAAAAGAAAAACATTACCAGTTACTGCAACCCGGTGACAACACTAGGAAGTAAGCCATGCCTCTTGTGATATTAAGATCATAAATGACTCTTAAGATAAAATGTACTTAGATTTATAAGTAAAGACAGTATTTTAGAGGAGAAGAGTATCTTTAATACTGTGTTTCCCTCATACAAAGGGTTCAAAGTTTTAAAACTTTCCTCGAGTACAGTTGCAATTATACTGTGCGCAACATAAACATTTTGTTTCAGATTTGATTTGTAGAAGGAGAATAAACAGTGCAAAAAATCTTTTAGTACCCTATCCAGGCAAGTATTACGAATTAATTATTTCATAATTCCTTCTCACATAAAGAAAAATACATACAGTACTTTAGATTATTAATAATACACAGTGTTGTGAAGAGAATCGTGTGAGCCGGTCGTCGCAATGTGCTTTCAAAATTATTATTTTGAAAAAGAAAAACTTGAAACATCCTTCCAAGAACTAAATGAGATAAGACATAGAGTTTATAATAGTAAAAAAAAGATGAAGGGCTAAGTAATTCGAGTAACTGCAAACTGAAACATGTAAGTGGGAGGCAGGAGTATCCTTTTAGGGTACAGTATAGTGAACCGAATAATGTCAAAGCAAAACAGGAAAAGTAATAAGTGAAGGAGGTATAAGACCTGCCTTAAGTAAGCTCATGAATGGTAAAGCGCCTAGAGTGGACTGAATCACCGGTGAAAAATAAGGGATGGGTGATGGAAAAGTGATATAATGAATGTCAAACGTGTACAACCTATGAGAATGGTATAGAGGGCAAGCATAGTTCCCTAGTATGAAGGGTGAAATGTGAGTAATATGCCTGGGAACGTGTAGGGTAGAATTACAGTATATTACTAAGAGAAAGAAAAACTGTATATTATGGGAAGAGCAGTATAGGACCAGAAATGTTATAGGATGTTAGATTTGGTAAGGTTTGACCGTTTGAGGTTGAGAGGGTATGTTCTCATTTAGAAATGGGAGTGAAAAGACACCGGTGAAACGAAAAAAAAAGTGTCATTTGTTTATACTACAGACGGACAAGGGGTGACCTAATTGAAGTGTATAAACACAAGAGGTCACAGCTCGAGGTTGAAGAAGCTACAAGTCCAGAAAACTGAGGGGAAACTTTATCGGAATGAGAATTGTGAACTCTTGGGACAATCTGCCAGAGTTTAGTGACAGCACAGAGTGTGAGCTCTTTCAAGACCAGACTTGACCAACACTGGAGCAGGTTCAGGTACATTCAGGAGCCAGTTCATGCACAAAACTTGACAGCAATGCGTAACAGACGTGACTAAGCGCCCAAGCGGCTAACGAGCCGATCAGTGGCTAAGAGGATAAAATTAAAAGTAAGAAGTAAAGAACTGTGTCAAAATGCCGGCTGATAAAGTGTTTTATTTGCACAATATTTGCAGATTCAGCTAGGACTTACCAGTTCTAAAATACTCCCCATCCTTCATCTAAATTAAAATAATGTTAATTATAAGAAGTCAATTTGAATATTTTATCCATTACCTAAATAATTATATTATTATTTTACTTTAATGAGTATAAATAAATTAAATATAATGAATTATATAAAATTATATATAAATAAACTCTTGGATTATGATTTGATATTTTTTTATACAAAGTAATATAGAGAATAACGGACATATAGAACCATGTGGTTATCTTAATGACGTATTAGAGGTGGTGGCGCGAACGTCCCCTGACAACGTGGTGTCTCCTGTGGGGAATCTCATTAAGGCATTTTTTAATAACAATTCCTTTCATCCAACGAAATACCTGCAAACTTTAGGTAATTATATGTTTTTTTGTAGTATGTGGTGTAGACAGTAGATGTTTTTGGTTCCTTTGTGATCAACTGGGGGTAAAGGTTTGGCCTTGGTATGGCGTCCCGATAGGTATTTGAGTAGGTCCGTTAATACTGTTTAGTTAAGAGCATATGATAAAAGAATATATATCAGGATTTATGGTTTCATGTTGGTACTTTGTCTTGCTGTCATGTTTGGACCATCTATACCACTTGTCTTCAGGTATGGGACTTAAAAAGGAATTTAAAGCGTTGTAGTCACGTCTGGGCCAGTATGTCTGCCGCCACCGGTTGATTAAGGCATTAAACTGAATAAATAATATATATATATCTTCCCCCCTTTTCTCCACCTTTCTAGATTTTGGTAAATGTTCAGTTTATGTCTGCCATTATATAGTTTATCTCTGCCATTATATATTTATGTGTGTTGACAATGTCCTTTAATGTGTTTATTTTAATGCATAGATTGCTCGAGACTGATGACCTAGATTACTTAATTTAATCACTTGCAAACATGGTTAGGTAAAATTATCGTTTCAGTCATCCACCTATTTGGAACTGAACCTAATCTAACCTAACCTGAACCTTACCTAACCTGTAAAAAATGGGTCACAGCACTGCTTCTGAAATGCAACCTAACCTATCCTAACCTACTAAAATTCGCTGGATGACTGAAACGATAATAATACCCAAGGTTAAGATATATTAGGTGGTTGGTTTGTTAGTTGTAAAGTTGGTTTGGTTTGCAAATGACCGTATTGAGTAATCTAGGATCAGTGTAATGCGCCTTAATATCAAGTTAAGGTTCGTGAGCAGACAAATAACCACTGATTCATGTGATTTTCAATATGAAATGTCATTGAATTATTGATTTCAGTACTTGTAGTCAGCTGGGTTAATATTCGTCCATTGGCTGTCCGCAGGTTTCCAATTTTCAACATTACAGACACAAGACTGAAAAACCAAACATAAAACTTCGATATCATTTCTATTGTAAATCAATATTAACAGAGTATTTCACAAATTTCTAGGCGTAAATTTCTGTACCCGCTGTGTTGCCCCAGTCATTTCTCTCGTCTCCTCACTTTTCTCGTTCTCTCCTCCTCATTGCGACATGACAACCAATGATCTTCAAGTATTGTGTCATGTGACATGGCTGGCCAATCATTCTGAAGCAGCCATTATGAAGCCTGAAATAGCCATTTTGAAGGATCGTGATGGAGTGCAAAAAAGTGCTCTCTCTCTCTTATCTAGCTGTTATTCAGTGAGTTTGTGGCACTGGGTGTTCTGGTCACTCCGGGGTCACCATTTGTAGAATTATGAGATATTGGTTCACACTCAGGATGGGATGGAGAAAGGAAGCTCACAATGTATACATATTGTATTGTGTTGGAACAGAAAATTATCTCAAGAGTTTCTACAAAAAGAGTAGCTCGGTTATTCAAGTCATTTGGGGTGAACTTGTTTCTCCAGTCGATGTCGCCAAAGTTAAAGTCCCCCCATGATAAGGAGGTGGCTAGGGTTGAGCATTGCCGCATTGTCTATTATGGGTCTTAAGTTCCTTTGATTTAGTGGGTCACAGTTTAGGGATCTGTAGATACACCCGACAATAAGTAAGTGCCTTGAAAGAGCTCACACTCGGTGCCTTCACTGTTTTCTGGACTTGTGGCTTCTTCAACCCTGAGCTGTGACCCCTTGTAGGGCGAGCGTCTGCCAGCTCCAGGTAGGAACACTCGACTAAGTACAGTACTGCCCTTAATATGTTTATACACATCAATTAGGTCGCCGCTTGCCTGTTTGTAGTATAAGCTAGGCAGTTGCAGGCATTCTAATCTCCCTGGGTAGCTGAGGGTCCTTAGAGCAGGCACCAGTCTCCTGGCCTTACTTTGGACATTTTCAACCAATTGACAGTCTAGAATATCTTGGGGACCAGACAGGGCGACAGTACTCCAGATGGGGTTAGCACTTCACTCTTGAAGATCGTTACGAGGGATGGACCATCTAGATATCTGAACAACCTTCTTTCAGACGTACTAGTTTCATTGCTTAATTCACCTTCTCATAGTGTTCTGAGAACTTAAGTTCCTTGTTGACAAACACACCCAGGTCCTTTTCACATTCGGTCTCAATGCAGTGTTTTCGTCCTGTTGGGACATGTGATATGCCTACTTACTGTTGGTGTGACCTAGGTGCAGCCTCTTGAACTTAGTGACAATGAATCTTTGCAGTCATTTCTTCTACCATTCTTGAAACTTGCAGATATCTTTGTGTAGCTTTTCACAGTTTGTTTGGTTCTTAATTTCCCTGAATAACTTTGCATCATTCACACAACATTTGTATGGAGGAATGTGTATAACTTCTGGCATGTCATTTATGAAACAAACAAACAACGGGCCCAATACACTGCCCTGTGGTACCCCGCTTGTCACAGGTACACATGACGATTTCATACCATTAATCACCACACAGCTTGCGATCATGAAGAAAGTGTCGGATACATGCTAGGAGGACATTTCCCCGAATCCCATGCCTTTCCTATTCAATTCTCAGCCTTTCATGGGGGTATTCTTTCGAAAGCCTTGTTCTAGAATTTGAGTCCAAACATCCAGGACCTTGAGTATTTGTGTTAAACAGGAGTGTCCTGTCATAAAACCGTGTTGACTCCTTTACAAGGTTGTTTCATAGTAGATGTTCCATCATGGCATCTCTTATAATGCTCTCTCATACTTAACACACTATGCTGGTCAGGCTCACTGGTCTATAATGATTATTCGTGGAGTGATGATTGCCCTTCTTTAATATAGGACTCACATAAGCCATTTTCCAATCATCCGGGACCTTTTGCTCGTCCAGGCATTTACAGAACAGGATTTTAAGAGGCTCTGCAAGGTCATTGCACAGTTCTCTTTAACACTGGGGTGCATCACATCAGGGCTAGGACACTTATTAATCTTTATCTTTGACAATTTATTTCTTATACCCTCTTCTGAGAACACAATGTGGGTCATTGCTGTGTCAAACCGTCTTTCCTCAAATGCAGTAAGAATGTTCACATCCTCTGTAGTGAACACTGAGGAAAATAATTTTTTCAATGCCTCTCGCAATATTCCTCTGGAATTCCTTTTTTGGCCCTTTTACAATCTGACTTGGCTTGGTTCCTGGGTCGGGCATACATCCTACTATCCTACTTATCATTTATCCTAACCCACATCTCGAAATCCTGAGTTTTCTTCTTAACATTGTCGACCGCCGCATGGTTGCATAACGGTCTCCTTGTATTCCTGGAGGCATTGGGTTTGATCTTGGGTATATGTTTATCGATCTAATGGTTAACTTTGACTGGCTATGATATTCAGCATAGTGTCTGCATTCTTATATCTTAGTGAGTCAGGCCAGTGAAAACCCCTCATCTTGTCCCTCATCCCGTCATAATTTCCTTTGTAATATTTGAACCTAGACCTGCTTTTGTCATGAACCAAGTAACAGTTAAATTTGAAGGACAACATTATGTGGTAACTGGTGTCAATGGGGCTAGGTGTTCCAGATTGGGCACCATACCTTTCTTGTTAGTTATGATGAGGTCCACCAGTTTAGGTGTTTGCTCCCCCTGTAGTGAGTCGGATTTTTAACATGTTGGAATAAAAAGTTTTCTCTCAAGAGTTTCTACAAAAAGGGTAGCGGGATTATTTTGATCATTTGGCGTGGATTCATTTCTCCAGTCGATGGTAAGGTTAGTTAGCTTTATTTGGTTGGTTAAGTCAGGTTCCATTATGTTCTAGTAAATGTCACCTCTTTTGAAATACTTCCTATCATGATAAGAACATTTGTGGAAAAAATGAACGAAATCAAGCAACTCCTTCAGGTACAGTGAGTTCTGCTATAACGCGTGTTTTGATAACGCGAATTTGCTCTAACGCGATTTATGAATTAGGAACGATATTTGTATAACGCGAACGCTTGTTTGCTATAACGCGATTTTTGCTTACTATTTCTCCAATTTTGTGGTACAGTGGGGTATGCTATAACGAATCTAATTGGTTCTAGAACCTTGTTCGTTATAGCATTCGTTCGTTATAGGATTAATCTGTTCCAGGCCCCCAAATACAACCACTTAACACTGAAAAATATAATATAAAATTGTAAAAATTGTAAAAAAGTGCATAAATATGCATCTAAACCCCTGAAATAAAGAATATCATTAATATTTGTAATAAAAAAACAATAAATTAGAAAAAAAAAAATTAAATAAAATGTTCGTTGTAGGAGTTTCGTTCGTTATAGCATTCTCAATTTTATAGGTAAAACCATTCGTTATAGGAATATTCGTAGTAGGATCCGTTCGTTATAGCATACCCCACTGTATTAACTGTGAATATAGTAAAGAAGAATATCAACAAGAAGCGTTCTGGTGATAGAATTCCCGGTGATGATCGTAAAAGAAAGGATATAACACTTGAAGAGAAGCTCGATTTTATCAACCTCAAAATCACCCTTCTCCCCCATCAAGTAAAGTGTTACATTTACTGTATGATTTCATTATTAGATATGAATGTAACATTTATTTAGACTGTGCTATCCTTTGTGTTCGGCTAACTACTAAATTTTTTCGATTTCGAGTAATCTGCACCTAACCCTATTTTCTCCATAAGCCCTGTTATTTCTATTACGCGATTTTCTATAACACGATATTTTACAAGAATACAATTATCGCGTTATAGCAGAACTACCTGTAATAGCGGTGTTCTCAATACACTGCCAAGTTTTTTTTGTTGTACTGTCCTGGTCAAAGGTCCTGTGCCAGGCATTTTTCCCTAACCTGGTTATGTGGCACCGTCAGAGACACAGGCACAAACACAAATGGTTTAAAGGGCGCATTTCATACCTAGTTTGCCTTGTTGCCAGCACTGTCAGGAACAAACCAATGAATACCATTAATAATTATTTAAACCTAAATTGATTGACTAGAACCAGTGTACAAGTATTTACGAGCACAGGCGAATTGCCTCCACACACACACACACTTGTTTGAGAGCGTGCTGTACTTTCCAATTGGTAAAATTGTTTGGGTAAACGATGTTACATCACTTTTAAGTTGAATTGAGTATTAAATATTTGGTGAAATATAAGACTTTAACGTGAGGATAGGAAGAAATCACACACACACACACACACACACACACACACACACACACACACACACACACACACACACACCCACACACACATGTAACCGATCGATATTATTATTGGGGGTGTTTTATGGATGGTAACACAGTGGAAGGGCCTGACAGAATAATGAATCGGCACAAACAAACTTCAGATATTTAATTTAATACTTTCCCTGACCTGGACTGGTGTTTCTGAGATTGAGGTTAAAGAGACAATGAGTAGTGGTTTGACATTTGTTTTAACTCCTTAGCACACCCTTACATTGCTAGAAAAACATTATCTGGACAAATTAGTTCTACTAGTCCCAATGTGAGCTCACACAACCCAATAATTATCCAAGACCTGAGCATTTCCCATTACACACCGTGCATCCCAAAACAATGGATGATAATGACCTCACCACCCCGGGCAGTGCTGAGGTCAGGTGTCGTGCCTCCCAGGGTTAAACCCCACTCTCGTCTCTTTTAAAAACACAACCTCTGACAGGGCCCCTACCTCAGCATCCCCTCAACAACATATTCATAAAATATTATATGGCTTGATAATCATGAAATATTATGCTGTGATATCATTAAAGCCCAATTAACATGCACATACATAAATCATGAAATTACTGTATATGCCGACTAGTGTTGCGGCCGACGAGGAGCCACTCATGGCTTGGCAGGGGGACAGCTCACTAGCTGATTTTATGTAATTTACTCCTGTACTCATAAGTCATAGGTGCATCCTCCACCATACCCATAGCAGTGCACAGCAACTCTAGTCGAGATGTGAACACCTTACGTCTACGCCATTAAAGTCAATACATCACATGCATAGCACCAAATAATTCCCTTAGCATCCCCTGCATCCAGAGTGTAGGATCAACCATGACAGGCTATTGACCCTACACCAGGACTTGGTTAAGCAACCCACATGCACCCATAGTTCATAAAAATGGAAGTTACTTATAGAGAATCAGCATAGTCACTCTTTGAAGCCATGAAGCCAATAGTTATTCGACGCACTAGTAAAGTGGTTCCCAACCTTTTTTGGCTGCGACCCTAAATTTCCCAACAATACGGTGTCGTGACCTTACTGAGGACACCCCACGACCCTGATTTGGGTCGCGACCTGAGGTTGGGAACCACTGCACTGGTACCATGAGATTTCAGTCACCCATAAACAGGCAGGCTTACACTACACCATATTGAGAGTACACTCAGTTGTATACAGGGGCTGTTGATTCCCGTTAACGTTACGTGAGAGTGACAGAGCTAATCCTTCCTCAGTGTGTCAGATCACTGTAAGAACCAGTGGTATGCGATTCCTTGCTGGATAAGATCAGGGATGTTTATCTTTTAAATTGCTAACACAATAGAAAAAAATGTAGATGGTGGATGTTTTCTTCTATTGATCTGGCCAAGGAGGGTGGAGGGGAGGTTCTCACCCAAGAAATGTTCATAAATTTAATATATTTTGATGCATTTTAAGGGTTGTGGGGGTAACAAAATCAGCTTCTCTATTTTAATTTTCCATGTGCTTGGTTTAAGTGAAACTCATGTTGATCATTATCAGCATGGATAGGAGGCAAATATCTTACCAAGCAAAGTATCATGGAGGGTTAATATCCAGAAGTATGTGTCCCCACATTACTTTGCAGATATCTTGTCTTGGTGATGCCTAAATGTTCATTGTTAATGTAAGTCTTGTTAGATTATGTACCATTTTTTTTTGCATTTTCCTTTGCTTTATAGTTTAATTCCACAGAGTTTCTGATAAAGAGCAACTGTAAATTTGTATTATAGTACCCCTGTATAATAAATAAAATCTTATTCTATATTATTTTACAGACAGAATGCTACAGCAAGCAAATGGAAGTGTTGATGCAATGCTGCCAAATTCAACCAGTACTGTCCAACACCAGTCTGCAATTGGTTGTTTTGTACCATCTCCATCATATTCCCTACCAGCAAATGTCAGTCCAGTTAGTTTGATCTTGCCCTATGTTTATCCCCCAAATGATTCAGTTGTGACCAACATGGGGGATATAAACTGTCAAAGTCAACAACCCAATCCTATTCCCATCAGTACACCAATATATTGTGATCCCAATCCTGTTTCCCTCAGTACACCGATGTATTGTGATTCCAATCCTGTTTCCCTCAGTACACCAATATATTGTGATCCCAATCCTGTTCCCATCAGTGCTCCAATATACTGTGATACACATGGGCCTTGTGTCATGTACAGGTATATGTGTTCACCATTGCCCATATCCATGTTGAGTCCCACTGAGTTGGAAAACCAAGGTAACAGTGAGTCACTCATTGATGTGAAAAAGGAATGTGATGGTAGACTGGTTATGGAATATTCAGTCTCTGATTATCCATCCTCACCAAGTCTACTTAAATTGCAAGAGGAAAAGTCTGAGGAAACAGTTGAAGAAATGAATGCATCACCTCTCAGCTCTACAAACTTAGACCCAGAAAGTACTGGAAACAGTGTAGATTCTCCACATGAGACACCAACTGTAGCAGAAGTCCAGAGTAGTGAACCTAAAGTAGAAGAGGAACAAGAGATTGGAGTTTTTGGGATTGATGGGTGTTGGTACCCATTGCCCAAGGATGTTCCCCAGTCTTGTTTAAAAACTGTTATATCTGATTCCTTCCCTCAGGCTCAGGACAATTTGAATTTGTATTCTTCAGATTGGCAGCAATATGTCAGTGAAGCAAAGGACTCCACTTATTCACCTCACAAGATACTGAACCCTGATATTGATATCAGATCATCTTACAGTCAGAAGACACCACCATCCAAGTCTAAGATAAATAATAATCACACTCCTCTTCCCTTCTACAACCATTATCATCATCTGAACCTTCCAATTCACACCTTAGGACGACCCCGACTGCTCCATACTCATCATAAAGATGATAATGAACTGTAAGTTATATTCTTTCTATATTTCTATTTTTTACCCCCTTTACTTCGGTATACAATATGTAAAGTGGAGTTTAGAGTGATTAAAAGAGAAGAAAACAAAATATTTTCTTCCTAATTGCACCTCAGTACTTATTGGAATTTTTAAATTTTAAGACCACTATAGTGCAGTGATGTTATAAGCTCGATGTTTGCCTTTGATACTTCCTGTTCAGTATTGTAGCTCTATTTACTTTACTTTATCCTCTTCGCCACTTGTCGGCTTGTTAGTCGCTTGGGTGGTCGGTTTACATCTTTCTTACACACACTTGGCATGTACTGGCTCTAGAATATATCTACCTGAGACAGTGTTAGTCAAGTCTGGTTTTGAAAGAGTTCACACTAGGCACAGTTGCAACATTGGCAGATTTTTTCGAGAGTTCACAACTCTCACTCCAAAAATGTTTGCCCTAACAATTTTTTGAACATGTAGCTTCATCAACCTTAAGTTGTGACCCTTAGTTGTGCAGGCATATGCCAGTTCCAGGTATGAACACTCGACTGTGTATAGTATAACTTCGGTGGTTTTTATAGACTTCTACTGAGTCACCCCTGGCCAGTCTATAGGATAAGAAGAGCATCTGCAGGCCTTCCAGTCTCTCTGGGTAACCAAGGTGCACCTGTCTGGTGGCTCTCCTTTGGACGTTTTAAATCAACTGACAGTCTCTAGCATATACTGTATAGGACACCAGGTGGGGTGACAATATTCCATACAGGAAACACTGCGCTATTGAGAAGTGTTATGGGGTTCTCACCGTCTAGATGTGTGAACTCCCTTCTTATAAGACCCACTAATTAGTAGCTTGATTCACTTTCTTCTCAAAATATGCTGAGAACTTCAGTTCGTTTTCAGCAAACACACCCAGGTCTTTTTCACATTTGGTTTCGGTCAAAAATGTTTTCACATCTAGTTGGGACATGTGATATACTTCCTTACTGTTGGTATGACCTAGGTGCATGCTTTTGCATTTCGTGAACTTAAATCTTAAACGCCATTTCTTTGAGCATAGTCAAAGCTCACAGAGATCTTCCTAAATGTTTCACAATCTGTTTGATTCCTAATTTTCCTGAATGACTTAGCATTGACCACAAGCATTTGTATCGATGATTATAAACCTTTTGGCATGTCATTTATGAAACAAACAACAATGGTCCCAGTACACTGCCCTGTGGTACCCCGCTTGTCGCAGGTACACTTGTTGATTTCATGCATTAATCATCACACACACTGCTTGCGGTCGTGAAGGAAGTCTTTAATCCATGGTAGGACGTTCCCCCAAATTCAGCACCCTTTCAGTTTAGTTTTCAGCTTTTCATTGGGTACTCTGTCAAAAGCCTTTGTAAAGTCTACATATATATTATCGATATTGTCACCACGTTCTAGGATGTCATTACATACATCCATCACCTTCAGTAATTGCGTTAAGCAGGAGCATCCAGGTATAAAACCATGTTGGCACTCCTTTACGGGGTGTGTTACATGCACACACCATCCATCCCACATACATATTGTGGAAAAAAAGAAGTAAAACAATGATTGTCCTAAGGGTAAACACGTGACGGGAGAACGCAGAGTGAACGGGGAGGGGAGCATTGCTAGGGAATCGGTCTCCCGGCTGGTCTTCGTTAGTGTAGTGAAAGCAAGTACTGTAGTGTATGCAAATGGCGACTTAAACTTTTATTTGCTGAGTTTGCAATACAGAATTTTTTGTTTAACTTATTTAATTTATTTTTATTTGTTCCTGACATTTCCTGGTACAGTAGTATATATATTAATTTAAGAAAACTATGGCTACAGGAGGAAAATACGCACAAAAGTTTTTTCCTAAATACTCCCTGCTAAATTGGGGTGTTTACCTATATCTTATATGCTGTATGATACAGTACTGTATTTTTTGTGTTTTTTATGTCATTATTGATCTTTGTATACATTTAGTATAATCGTCGGAAGATATGGTCAATTGGCTTTTCGGACAGGTGGTCCCCTCTTTTAGTCCGGATCATCGAGGGTTCACTGTAAAAAATAAACCTAATAGGCAAATGCTGTACAGTACTTACAAATTGGTATATGGTGACTAAATGTAATGTAAAAGTACCAAAGCACATATAAAATTCTACCCAGATGCTTATACAGGTACCTGTTTCATTTAAAAAATATATATATACAGTATATGCTAAAGATGACTGCACATAATGTAAACGTATCAAAGAACTGTACAGACAGTTCTAGTGTGATGCTTGTGCCTGCTTCCCATCAACATGTCTGCCAATATGAGGGATAGTAATGGAGAGAGCTCAGCACATAATTTAAAATTTTTGGGCAGTTCCTTGCATATACAGTATTTTAATTTGCAAATGTGTGAAAAAAAAGAAGTATAACCCAATTTCCACGAGTATGTGGAGCTGAAGAGAAGGAATGTTTGTAGGGCAAGTTTTTCCCCTGATCTTAAAACTAGTATTTTTCTGGGTCTGGAACTAAATCATGACCAAGAGAAAATCTCACAAATACTAATTTCTCTCCACTGGAAAAACATGTCTATAAATGATTTTTATTTATTTTTTATTTTTATTTTTTATGGAATAATTGTTTGTACAATGAAATTTGAGAAAGTGCACTGTGAACTACCTCAACACTTCTGCTTTCATGAAATGATTTCCTCCTATTTATGGCATGTGAATGTTCATTTGCTTACACACTTACAAACAAAGTGATTATGGTGGTATATGGAAGTGACAGTTGTTATACAATGATGATAATGTCGCTAATAGTCACTACCACACATTACCCCCACACCACCTTAATACTCACCCAAAACACATGAAAAACAAAATTAGTGGGATATCAGAGCATTTTACTGATGACATGGCAATATTACACAAGGACATTCCAGGTATATCCTCTGGTGTACTGCTTGGTGTTCAAAGATGTACAGTACAAGGTATGTCCTCTGACTGTAAGGGTTAAGACCAGACTTGTCCAATGCTGGGGTGTGTTCAGGTATATTCTAGAGCCCATGTCTGAGCAGTACTTACCAACAGTGCATAACAGGTATATAACCAAACATCCATGCTGCTTGCTAGCCAATTAATGCCCTGCACATCCACAATGTTTCCTTTCCCAAAACAACACCTTCTAGCATCTGACAACCAACACCTCCATCCAATCTCATCCTTAATCTTTGTCGCATGCCCTCCCTCCCTATGTAGGTTCCATCTGCATTTTAGCATTTTATGCCCCAACACATTGATGCACTACTTACTAATTTAGCAAGAGTATGATTAAATATGAAATTATGTATTTCAGATGTGTTGAGGGATTGTGGAAAAAACACATGGTGATGTTATTTAGAAATCTCCCAGATGCTTGGGTGATATTTTCAGCTCGCATTGGCAAGAAGTTTGGAATTAATTGGAATTCCTTCAAAGATCTGGCAAAAGTCCGCTTCTATTGCAGGGTAAGGACTCCATTGTGTGAAACATTTATACAGTAATTTTTCTCACTTTCTTCCCATATGAATGTAGTGGTAATGTATATATATATATATATATACACTATATATATATATATATATATATATATATATATATATATATATATATATATATATATATATATATATATATATATATATATATATATATATATATATATATATATATATACATATATATATATATACATATATATATATATATATACATATATATATATACATATATATATATATATTATACACAGTATATATAAACTCATTTACTTTCTTTACAGAACTGTAGAGATGGGTGGACTAGTATGTATGGGGTAGTCCTGTTCTACTACAAATGGGATAGGAGATCTCATCGTGGTCTGATATTCTATCAGGTTCTTGGTCAGAAATGTGGGAATTGTGACCCAAAAGAGTTTGAACTACCCCTGTGGTACCCAGAGGAAGCACAAAAGGTAAGTTAATATTCAAACATTTACTGTACTGGATATTATGTACAGTATATCATGTATTTGTTGTATTATATCAGTGATGCCCTATATAATTTATGAATTGCAATTATTTCTTTCTCTCTAAAGGGAGACCTACTTGTTTTTGCTATACAGTACTTTTTTTTGTCCTTTTGTCTCTGTTCATCAAAAATTTTGAAGATTTGAAATGGTGCAAAATTAAGCTGAAGGGAAAAAGACTTGCGGGTAACATGGCCAGTCCAGCGCAGCTGTTTATGGATAATGCTGCTCCTACAGTTAGTGTCAGCAAGAATACTGGCATTTGTTCTCTTGTCTTCCCAGCAAACTCGGAGGATGGAACATAGACTACGTTGGTGAAAGTTTTCAAGTGCCTTGAGGTGCTTCCTGTATGTGACCCATGTCTCACTGCCATATAGCAGGGTGGGGGGGGACTACTGCTCGATGTACGTGCAGCTTTGTAGATAATTTCAGCTCCCTACAGCTGAAAACACGGTTTCGGAGTAAACCAAAGGCTTGACATGCACATCTGATTCAGTGTTGAATCTCTTCATCGATGACTGCGGTGGTGGACAGGTGGGAGCCGAGATACCGAAAGTGGGTAACATTAGAGAGGGTAGTACCATTAAGCTGGATGGATGGTGGAGGTGTGGCTGAACCAGGGGCAGGCTGAAAGAGAATCCGAGTCTTACGTACATTCACCTCAAGGCCGAAATTCGCATACGCAACTGTATAGGTGTTTAGGATCTCCTGTAGGTCGTGTTCAGTGTGAGTAAAAGGGTGAGGTCATCTGCATACTGAAGTTCGGTAATGGAAGCTGCCAACACCTTTGTTCTTGTCTGGAGTCGTCTTATGTTAAAAAGACCCCCCCTTCACCTGGTACTCGATGTCCACCCCGCCGGCTAAATTGGCACTGGCACGAGTAAGGAAGGCAGCCAAGAAAATGGAAAAGAGTTGGTGCCAGTACACACCCTTGTTTAACCCCCGTTTGGATGGAGAAGAACTCTGACTAGGTGCCATTGTGCAGGACACTGCCGTTCATGCCATCGTGGAGTTGCCTCACAATGGCGATGAATTTTGGTGGGCAGCCAAAACAGCTGAGGGTCCACCACAGAGCCGCCCTGTTGACCGAGTCGAAGGCCTTGGTTAGGTCGATGAAAGCCATGTACAGGTCACGATGCTGTTCTCTGCACTTTTCCTGTATCTGGCGGGCAGCAAAGATCATGTCAGTGGTGCCATGTGATGGTCTAAAACCACATTGAGATTCTGGTAGGAAATTTTCCTCCTCAGGAAGGAGTCTGTTTAGGAGGACTAGGGCAATAATCTTGCCAGCTATGGAGAGCAACGAGATCCACGGTAGTTGCCACAGTCTGACTGATCTCCCTTGTTCTTATAAATATTGACAATGGAAGTGTCTTTAAGAGCTTGGGGATTTCCTCCTTTTCCCATATATTTTCCGAGGGAGTGGAGACGGCTGGTAAGCAGAGGTCTTCCTGCTTTATACACCTCGACTGAGATTCCATCAGGCCCTGAGGCTTTGTTATTTTCCATCCGTTTGATGGCAGTAACAACTTCATCCAGAGGTGGGTCAGCTCTGGATGTTGAGGGACCTGCTGGGTAGTCAGGACATTATTATTATTTATTATTATTTACACACACACACACACACACACACATACACACGAATTAAGACAACAAGCATCCAATGAGGGTCTTGTTGTGTGACTGCATGGAGATGAATTAAAAGATCAAGGGTTGAGGAGCTTATCGCTTGGCAACACTGGTGCATGTTATCACTCCTTTCCAGTTCATCTCCCTAATCACCCACACCTGCTTTCTCACTTCATATTTTAAAATGTTAAGTAATGTAATGTTGAAGGGATACAACTTTGTTCATTTAAACTTATACTTACCACAATCTCCCTAAAAATACTTTAAGTTTTGTGTTTAGTCAAGATATCTTAAGGTCATGAAACCCACTAATCCCCTGGCCAAGAAAGGGTGACCTGACATTATATCAGAAGGTTAGTAATATGAGACTATTAATCCCCCACCCTACCTCCACCTGACATTGAGGTACGTTTTTTTTTTTTTTCTCCCAAGTTTCTCATACATTTATGGTATATTAATATTTCTGTTAATATATATATTTTTTTAACTGACACAGGTGATCACAAACCTTTACTACAAGATTGCAACCCATTTCTACAACTTGGTGACTCCGCAATACATTCGCACCAGACGTATGGGTCAGCCTTTAACTTACCACAACAAACAGCTATGCCAAGGATGCTGCCAGGGAGTATGCAAGATTGATTGCAACAAAGAATAGTCAGTGCTGCAGTTAGTTGAGTAGACAGCAAGGCTGATAAGATTAAAGTGTTCATGTTTATGTCTTTAAAGGTTTGAGTGATGTTAGTAAGACTACCAGGTACTGTATATAGTACAGTATTACAAAATCTTTACAAAAAAAAATCATTCTTCTTGATGAAACTTCAGGAGAAAAGTTGTCTCTCTGACTCTGTTTCCTTTGCTGCCATACTGCCATGTGTCCAAATGAATACTGTACTACTCAATGTTCATCAACTATTAGATTGATTTGAATATGACATATAATAGAATTGAAAGTCCAGCGATATAAGAATCCTGCCACATTAGGGCTCATTCTATCCCTTAGGTTGTCACATGGGAACTGTTCTGAGTCCCTTTGATAACCTTTTAACCCTTGGGCCCCGGGTGACGTTCCAGAACGTCCTCCTATTGCCCCCCCCCCTTTATTTGATTTTTTTTTTAGTTTTATTCCCACGGTGGGGGTACTGCAGCACCCTAACCCAGGGCTTAAGGGGGAATTTTTTTTTTTTTTTTTTTTTTTTTACTTGTGCTGTAAAACATTTAACCATATTTCAATTACAACTACACTGTATATACAGTACACCTTTGAATATTGCTCACATGATTATTTAGTTTTGTAAAATTATTACAAATAGTTGCATGATGGTGTTGCCACCAGACTCATTTTAATATTGTAATATCATACTCGTGCTAAGTACAGTAGAATCCCAGTTACTGTATCCAGGCAACCAAACGATTCAACTAACCAACACCAAATAAAAACAAGAATTCCTCCAAAATCAACTTGAATTGTAGGTTTGAATACCGCGCCCAACGGGAATGAGCTGCTATATTTATTGCTATGATAAACAATTAAATCAATACTTAGCATATCATAAAATACATATGTTATGTAAAAAAAATTGCTCCTTCCCCACTCGAACCATCCTCTCAGCTGACTCACAGACGTGTGTGGCTGCCGAGCTAGCTGTGTGTATGCCGTGACATCACTTAAGACGGGTCGCTGCCACGCAGTTATAACCCACCGCCTCAATAACACATTCACTTCCCACATATACACACCGATGCTCCTCATTTTTCATATTTTATAGTTCTATATTATATTTTCTTTATTTCTAAGTTGTTTAGAATATTGTAATGATTTTCCACAACTTTTATAGTTTGATATACAGCTCCTCCCCGACTTACGACCTACTCGACTTATGACCACCTGCACTTACAACCTGCCTCAGTTGTACCAAAATTTTGTCAAATTACCTACTTTCGAGTCCCAACGTCAGTACACAGACAAAATTTTCATTTGTAATTCACTTTAAAATGGCTGGCAAGCTTAAAAGTGAGAGCTTTGTGGTGCTGAGAAGAAAAAGAGACCCCCATTTTAGATTTTCTATGTATTATTTAAGCATTTTCGACTTACTACATGGATTTGGGTCCCTAACCCCGTCGTAAGTTGGGGAGGAGCTGTACAAGTATAGTAACAATAAATGCAGCGGCTGGCCTGGCAAGTAAAGTGATGTAGTTATAGCCCACCGCCTCCACACACTTTCATTTCCCACACATACACACCCATGCTCTTAATTTATTTTGCTTATTTTTTCTCTTCTTTTTTTTTAGTTTTATGTAATTTTTTCTCTTATTTGTAAGCCACATCATTTGTTTATATAGGGTGGAAGTGTTAAAGAAGTTCGGTTTTCTGAGACATAAATTTGCGAGGCCAGCCTGTAGCACTGTGCATTGTAGTATTTATTGGGGGATCCTAAAATCGTGTTTTAATCCCTGTAGGTGCCACATAACTGGGATGCTACTGTAGCATGTTTCAGTAAATAGTATATTTATTGAATGTGTTGTAAATTTCTTCTGTTTTGCCAGTACAGCTTATAACATTGCAGCTCTTTGTGTTAATTGCCTAAATTATGGATATACTTTAATATATGTTACTATAATGTGTAAAAACTTTTGCAATTACTGTAAAAGTACAGTGCAGTATCAGTAACCTGAGGTTTACAGGTATTTTACAATCTTTCTAGAAAATATGGAGTGTTTTTATATGTATGTTGGAGAAGAAAATGGACATTAACTTTTATTAATTTATTCATGGATATTTTATCCACTACTGTATATCACAAACTGAAGTGTGAGTCAGTACCCTACAGTCAATGTAAAAGTAAGACCAGAGAGGTGTTATGTCCCTGCAGCTAATTAAGATCATTGCAGATGGAGTGTTGATACAAGTTTATTGTAATTTAATGTAGTGGATACGATGGTAAGTACAGAAGGAAATTATTATTAGGAATTACGCTTGCTGATGCCAATATTTTTATAGCTGAAACATGTAAGAACTGTAAAATATTGTGAAGGAATTGATTGGAAAAAGAAGTTAGCAGCAGGTGATGATAAAGGTAAAATTATATATTTTGGAAGAGAGATCATAACCGCCTGTGAAATATGGTGAGTTACTGTTAGATATGGTGAGTTGGAGAAGAACTATTGAGAATTTTGCTCAAAGTACATACTGGGTAAGTATTTTTAACTAGGAAGAAGGAATGCATTCAGAGAAAACCAAGAGTTCTTATAGTTGTAGGGACAAACAGTGTGATGGTGATGAGAATGAGTTTAGAAGGATAGAACCTCATAAACTGTAGCAGAAGTTGCTCATGCATGGAAAGGAGTAGTATATACTGTAATTCTAAATTACAGAAAGAGTTAAGCAGTGAAAATGGATTTTTTTTATTATTATTTCTTGTGGTGTGAGTACAAAGAATAAGTGTGTAGACTTGAGTTTCCACAATGCTTGATGGTGGAAAACTCACTCACATACTGTACATGTACTCTTTCCAGGTAAGTACTGTATATTACTTGTCAGAGTGCGTAAAATATACAAGTTCTTAGAACAAAGATATTATCATGTTTATTACAGATTCATAGTACAAATTGAGAGTACAAAACATGTATATTAACTTTCTATTATAATGAAAATTTATATAGAAAGTTTGATACCTTAATATGCTACAGCATATACTGTAGTACAGTATGGTACAAAAGGAATATATTTTATAATCATTTAAGATATCTTTTAGATAATTGTACATATGATGAATTAAGATGTTCCATGCACTTTATAATCTTTGCTTCATAATAAATGTGGTATTACGAGTTTTTCTAGTATACTGTATGTGTGCCTTTTGGCTAAAAAAAATCTGTTGATGTCCATAGGAGACTTTTTATTTTTATTTATATATGATTACTACCTTATGAATAATTATGGTTTTGTGATTGGAGACTAAATTGTAAATTTTTCTGTTTTTGGAAGGATATCAGATCAAATAATAGAAGGACTTAAGATTTTGGTAAGGTTTTAAAAAATTGGTTAATACTCTGTAAATGGATCCAAAAAAAAATAATGGAAGAATTTTTTTACTTAACACTACTTTATGTGTATATTAAACTTTAAATTTATTTTTAAACTTGGGTTTGAATTATCTCTTCCTCAGAATTTCCCCACTAAACTTGTTTATATTAAAACCTACAAAGATACCATTGTAACTATTTGTCATGTACAGTACAGTGACCCCTCCGTTAACGAACTCAATCCGTTCCAGAAGGTCGTTCGTTAACCGAAACCATTGTTTCAATGGGTTTTTGGGTAATTGGTTCCAGCTCACCGAAAATTTCCTAAATTCAACAAAAATGGTAGAAAAGTTCACTTACTTTGAGGTGTGTATGTAGAAGGCTCCTGGATGATGATGATGATGGGATTTAGAATGGGGGTGGAGGAGAAGGAAGAAGAGAAGGCATTGGGGTGGAAGAGAAGTCACCCCATGGCGTCATTTCACCCATAAAATTTTAGCTCTCTGGTGTAATTCAAGATTATTTTCTTTAAGTCAACACTGCCCTGCATTATATATTGTCAATATGTAAAATATATTTCAAAATGACCAATAATTTGCTTGGAAACAGAAAAAAAGCATTTAGTTGAAGAGAGTCTCAAGCAAGATGTTACCTCCAGTGAAAACAGAGAGAGACTAACTCCTGTTTGCTGTGTTAAGAGGCTGGATGCCGCGCATTAAACTAGTCACTTTACCTTCAATTATGTTCAATAATTGTTAAAATGACTAAAAATTGAATATTAAACTTTTAAAATTATTGAATAGTATAAACTTCTTGATATTTACTAAAATAGTAAGGAATTTAAGCCCTAGAACCGATTAATGTATTGGCGGACTGATACTAAAGCTGGTTGCCCGGTCAGTGCAAGCGAAAACATGTTGAGGTCGGTTCGTAAGAACTTCGTTAACCGAATTGAAGGTCCTTATGGAAGGCAGTTCGTTAATCGAAATTACGTTAAACGAGGTGTTCGTTAAACGAGGGGTCACTGTATATGCATACAGAAAACCTTCCCATTCTTTTTACTTCTACTCTTAATCATCTTTTTCTCAATGTAATCATTTATTACTTCGAAAATAATTCCTAGATAGTACTGTACGCAGCATGATGCTTTAGAGATGTTTTTGATGGAAAAGAGGGTAGGGTAGAAACCACTTCAAGAATTGAAAACAATATACTGCACAGTACAGTACAGTATTCAATACAAGCAAATTTATTTTCTCAGCCCAACCATTATACCTCACTCTCATCTTTATCCATCCATCTATTATATCCAAGGAGCAATGAGGTGACCATATGAAAGGAAAAGTATACAGTAGTACAGTAAGTCCTCGTATAACGTCGCCCTGCATAACGTTTTGGTACTACGTCGCTAGGGTAGTGGAATCAAGTGTGCCGACACAGGGCCAGGGGCAGCAGCGCACCCGCCACCCGCTCTACCCCCCACCTGGGAGGTGGCACCAGCTACGCCTACCAGACAGGAGGAGGCGAGCGCCGTGTAAACAATTACATTTCTAACCACGCCCTGCAAAATACAGTGTACTTAGCAAATGCTGCAGCTTCTGAGAATGGAGGGGGGGGGGGCGGAGTTACTACTAAGAGCAGAGACGTTACCGAGAAACAAAGTCTGGCTTGAATGTCATGTACACTAATACTGACACGTTTCTTGATAAGAGAGAGGAGTTTGAAACACTACTGAAAGTACACCAACCAGATATTGTAGGAGTTGTAGAACTGTTGTACAAGAACAGGAGAATCGACCCAGAGGAATGTGATTTCAGTATTGCTGGATATGACTTATTTACGAACCTTTCTCAAGAAACTTGCAAGAGGGGTGTGGTTACCTATGCTAGGCAAGACCTTAGAGCCAGCCAAGTGAGGGTACAGGGAGAGGATGTTTGTGAGGAGTCCAAGTGGTGTAAAATTAAATTTAAGGGAAGGGACGTAATTATTGTCGGGTGTATCTACATATCCCCAAACTGTGACCCACTAAATCAAAGGCACTTAAAGACCTTAGAGCCAGCCAAGTGAGGGTACAGGGAGAGGATGTTTGTGAGGAGTCCAAGTGGTGTAAAATTAAATTTAAGGGAAGGGACGTAATTATTGTCGGGTGTATCTACATATCCCCAAACTGTGACCCACTAAATCAAAGGCACTTACGAGCCTTAATAGACAACGCGGCGATGCTCAACCCTAGCCACCTTATCATGGGGGACTTTAACTATGGCGACATCGACTGGAGAAACGAGTTCACCCCAAATGACTTGAATAACCCTGCTACTCTTTATGTAGAAACTGAGAGATAATTTTCTGTTCCAACATGTTAGAGACCCGACACATTACAGAGGAGAGCAAACACCCAGGCCACTAGACCTCATCATAGCAAACGAGGAGGACATGGTGACCAAACTGGAACACCTTGCCCCAGTTGGCACCAGTCACCATATAGTGTCATTCAGATTTAACTGTTACCTAGTTCAAGATAAGGTCAGGCCAAGGTGCAAATATTACAGGGGAAATTACAACGGGATGAGGCAAGAGATGAGGGGTATCCACTGGCCTGACTCATTAAAGCACAAGAACGCAGACACTACGCTGAATATCATAACTAGTAAAGTGACCCATTTGATCGATAAATTCATACCCAAGATCAAACCCAGTGCCTCTAAGAATACGAGGGGACCCCTACACATGAACCACGCGGTGGTCAACAAAGTTAAGAAGAAAACCCAGAAATTCAAGACGTGGGTTGGGTCAAATGATGAGCAGGACAGGAGGATGTATGCAAGAGCCAGAAACCAAGCAAAGATAGAGTGTAGAAGGGCTGAAAAGGAGTTCCAGAGGCTGGTTGCAAGCGAGGTCAAGTCAAACCCAAAGGCGTTTTACCGCTATGCAAAGTCAAAATTAAAAATGCCAGTAGGAATATCAAACCTGAGACTTGAAGATGATAGTTATGCAGATTCTGACCAGGATAAAGCTGAGTCATTGAACAGCTTCTTTTCCTCGGTGTTCACAAGAGAGGATGTGATTAACCTTCCTGCGTTTGAGGACAGACAGTTCTACACAGCACTGACCCACATCGTGTTCACAGAGGAGGGTATTAGAAATAAACTGTCCAGGCTAAAGGTCCATAAGAGTCCTGGCCCTGACATGGTGCATCCTAGAGTGCTAAGGGAGTTGAGCAACGAGCTTGCAGAGCCCCTGAAGATACTGTTTTGTAAATGTCTAGATGAAAGAAAGGTCCCCAGTGAATGGAAAGTGGCTTATGTGAGTCCTATCTTCAAGAAGGGCGATCGTCACTCCACGAACAACTATAGACCGGTGAGCCTGACCAGCATAATATGTAAAGTGCTTCAGAGTATTATCAGAGATGCCGCAATGGAACCTTTTTTACGAAACAACCTTGTAAAGGATCGCCAACATGGTTTTATGCCGGGGCGCTTCTGCTTAACACAATTGCTCAAGGCATTGGATATTTTTACCCATATTCTGGAATGGGGTGGTAATATCGACAATATTTACCTAGATTTTGCCAAGGCTTTCGACAGTGTACCCCACGAAAGGCTGAAAATCAAACTGGAAGGGTACGGAATTCGGGGAAATGTCTTAACGTGGATAGAAGACTTTCTGCATGACCGCAAGCAGTGTGTGGTGATTAATGGCACAGTCACAAATGTTCAAAGGAGGGCCACCAGACTGGTGCCTGCCCTTCCGCACCTCAACTACCCTGAGAGATTGGAGCGCCTGAACTTGCCTAGCTTATACTACAGACGGGCAAGGGGTGACCTAAGTGAGGTGTATAAGTATCTCAGGGGGCACTACTCAGTTGAGTGTCCTTACTTGGAGATGGCGGACGCTCGCCCCACAAGGGGCCACAGCTCAAGATTGAAGAAGCCGCAAGTCCAGAAAACTGAGGGTAAACTTTTTCGGAGTGAAAGTTGTAAACTCTTAGAACAATCTACCAGAAAGTGTTGTGACAGCACCGAGTGTGAGCTCTTTCAAGACAAGACTTGACCAACACTGGAGCGGGTTCAGGTACATTCAGGAGCCGGTGCATGCCCAATACTTGCCAACAGTGCGTGACAGAGACGTGACCGATCACCCAAGCGGCTAACGAGCCGATCAGTGGTGAAGAGGATAAAAGTAAAGTAAAAGCAATATTGTATCCTTGGTCTGGTTTTGAAGTAACAGTTAAATCTGAAGGACAACCCAACGTTGTGATGTGGTTCCCGCTTGCCCACCATACCCTCGTTGTTTATCCCGTTGCCTTATTAGTAGCTAGACCTCGATTTCCTTATCCACAAGTTAAAGTTACAATTAAGGAAACTATTTGGACAATAGAGGTGAGGGTTTGAGCTGTGAGCATTTAAGTGACTTTTCCAGTACGTGTACAAACAAGTTCCAGTACAGTCACACTCTACTTTTATCCTCTTCCCCACTTATTGGTTCGTTAGCCAAGAGAACCATTCCCTGAGTAACAGAACGTCCAACAACAGGCTTGCAAATTGACAAATAGCGAGGAAAATAGCGTCAAATGTTGTTGGGTAGTTAACATGGGATCACAGCACAGTCGATTTTTTTCGAAATATCAGTTTTAATCCGATGTAGTGTAAATTATCGAAAACCAAAATTAATAGTTAAAAAGATGTCAAAACTACTTTACTTATTATTAAAAAAAATTTTTTAATTTAATTTTTAGCGACGTTTCCCCTATGGAGGTGATGACGTCACAGTAAACAACCATGGCAGACTTGTTAGTGAAGAAACTGACAGCTGAGGATTATAACGCTGAAAGATGTGAGTTAAACCTTCTTCCAACGAATGTCATTGGTAGTGATGGATAATTAGGCAAAGAGGTAAATCTACGTGATCATAAGTAGTGTATATGGAGTAAATTTACGTTGGAGGATGTATAAGATATGTTGGGTATCCGCCCCCCTTACCTCAGGAGTCATGATAATGTTATGTCAAGGAAGCTGTAAAATAAAGGACCCATGTTATCCCTATACCATGAGTAAATAAGAGCTGTGGAGAGTGTTTAGCCTCTAGCTTTCTGTACTCTTTTCTGTACGGGATTTTTGGATGGGGGAGAAAACGAAAACTAGTCACCTAACCTAACCCCTAGCCAGAGAGCTCTGCCCCCGGACCCTTGGTAGACCTAGCTTAAACTAATCTAAATGTTTCAGTAGTTTAAAACTTTGGGACGCATCATGTCCGAAAGTACAATACCTTAGTTAGAAATAGAAGGACCAGGAATATGTAAGAATTGGATAAAATGATCGACTTTCTCGTAAAACTCGGCAATAAACTTAAAATAATCATAGGAGCTCAAATAAAAACCAACCTCCACCACGGCCATGTGAGACTGGTCAATGAAATTAAAATCGTAGGCTGCTTGCTTTGAAAAAAAATCATGTGATTGGTAAAAAAAAATTGCGTGATGATATCGATACATCATTGGTCACGACTGGATGATGTCAGTCAATATTGCGCATGCGTGATGCGCTGATAACATCTCCTCACAAAGAGGAAGATTAAAAACTACGTAAAATCAATTAAATTAAATTGTGTCGCTATTATCCATTTCTGCCTGGTATATATGGGGTTCAAAATGCTCAGAATAGGGAGATCTAAATGTTTCAGTAGTTTATAACTTTCGGGCGCGCTATGTCCTAAAATAAATAATACCTCAATATTTTTTGAGTATTTTAACCAACAAAATTACCATTGTTATTGTTTGTTCAAAGTGGGCAAGTCTTTGAAGTTGAGGGAAAATGTGGGGTGAAATACCTCCCCCAAAAACACCAAATAAACTTTTGAAAACCTTATCTAACCTTTAAAGATCCTAAAACTGTAGACGCTTACCTTATTCATGGTTTCGGTGTTCAGAGTGTGTTGGTGTTTTCGGTGTTCAGATGAGGAGGGATCAATAAACTCAAAAGCAGTTCTTAACAATTTTATGTGAAGAAAGGTTTGGTAAGGTTTTCAATGGCTTGTTTGGTGTTATTTTTAGTTTGCAGTGGATATTTTGCCATGACCGGCTAAGTTCCTGCTAATGCTATTTTACCGTGAGTGCTCCCTGATTGGTTAATCATATCCAAACGGTAGTGCACAGAACCTATTAGAACCCTACCTAACCTAACCACACCACACCTCACTTACCTACCTACCCAACCTCACTTACCTACCTACCCAACCTCACTTAACTTCCTAACATGTGCATGGTCATTTCTATTTTCCAACTATCATCCAAACAACATCTCCAGAAAAAATGAACGTAGTGGATATTTTGCTGTTTTGTTCATTCGGTAATGGACAATTAGCCAATCAGAGTGCATTCATGGTAAAATATCAACTGCATTTTTGGTGTTTTACCCCACATATTCTCTTCTATTTCAAAGTGCAGCCTACTTTGAACAATTAATATTGAGGGTAATTCTATCGGTAAAATACAAAAAAAAATTACATTTCCAATGGAAATGTTATAGAATAAATTATTTTTAGTTGTTTCTTTGACCTAACCAACCAACCAAAGAAACCTACGTAGCCTTACCTAACTTCCTAGCTGAGGGGGCATCATGATGTAATTTTATGTTTCTTTGTGATTTTGAGAGTACGTTCAGACTGAGCGGTTTGGTTGTAAACATAAACGAATGTGGTGACTTGGCAGATTTTTTGGAGGAGAAGTTACCAAAAAATAATAATAATTTCTTCACATATAAAGCACTTAGTGACATATGATCAGTTTTTCACCATGTTTTACCCTGCCATTTCCCCTTATCCACTACAGGTGATTTATAAATAAGAAAAAATAAAAAATAAAAAAATACTTATATCATTACTTTTTAGATCTTATAAAAGTTGACGTATTTCTGCACCTAGACGGCTTATTTTACTTTGGTAACTTAAGAGATAGTAGATTGAAGTTATGTCATGCAAACTGATCTAACCTACATAAAAGGTATTACGATGTGAATCTGATGAAGATGATGATGTTTTAATTTTTACATGGGAAATTTTATTTTACTGTTTATTTGAATGTTTTATATATACTTGTGTGAGGTACTGTATTAATAGATCATTTTTTGTGCAGATGTTCAAGATCTCAGTCATAGTAGTGTTGGGGATTTGGAGTTACGGCAGCAGAGACAGAGGATTCAACATCTGGCAGAGGAAACTAATGCTCAACTTAAGAAGAATGTTTATATGAATTACATGCAGTTCATAGACACTGCTAAAGAAATTTCATGTGAGTTAATATGTAGTAATTCTTTTGCAATTTTATAAACTATGTACAGTTCATCAAAATTTACTTATACTCTGCCTTGCTTAAAAGCATATGATTTACAATTCAAACTTACCCTGAGTAGTTACAGGATACAGTACTGTATTTGGACATTTTAGGTAGTCCTATGACTTACAGACTAAATGACTCTCTCAGAACAAATTTACTCGTGCATCCCGTTTTTATAGTACCACAAGGAATAAGATAATTAGACACTAAATAACCTGTGACCAATTCTTTTACATTTCTTAATAAATTAAAAAAAATTCATATGTCTAACAATATAGCATTGCTGTTTTGGATGGGTCATTCAGTCCCTGCCATGCAGACTGAATTCACCACACTTTTAAATTTCTCTGTTACAGTACAGTATGTACAGTACAGTACAGTACAGTACAGTATTAGTCTTTTTCTTTCATAATTTTACTCCTTTCTTGTGTCCTGTCCTACTCACAACTTTTTATTTTGTCTATTTAAAGACTCCACAAAAATGCCATCTATTGATAAGTTTCTTTCCTTATAAGTTTTATATATATACCGTATATACTATATATATTTTTTCCAAACTAAATGTAATTTGAGGAAATGAAAATTAATGCCATGCCTATGTGCCATAATAATATTCCCATTGTATTTATTTATCATTATTAAAAATTGAACTCCAGACTTCATAAAACAAAATGGTTATCTCTTGTTACAAACCCATATACAAGTACAGGTACAATCAAAGACAAAAGTCGTGTCTCGGTTTTGTCCTAAGATTAAATATAACTCGTGAAATATTATGAGAGCCCTATCACAAGGCAGAGCGCACCAAAAGTTTAGCCCTTCGGCATATGTTTTCACCAAATTTCATGACACGACTTTTGTCTTTCATTGTACACCACCGATTTTCCAGGAACTGACGGTCCGGCACCTCCTTTAATCCGGACAATATTACGAGAGGGCACTTAACGTCCCTCCCTCCCTGCCATATTTTATGTCTAGTGCAAACTGTGGGATGTTTGTACTTAAATTAATCACTATCTTACAAGAATTCCAGCAATATAAGTTATATTCTGGCAAGTCAATTCAGTGACATTTTATAAGCACCAAACTTAACTCCCTCTATTTGATAAATACGCACTTTGTTTTCTCCCCAGCAACTGTCAACACCTCACCTCCCCCCCCTCCTCCCAGCCAGTGTGAAGGCAGTTTTAGGCTTAAAGTTTTTGTCTTGTAAAATGTCACTTATTAGACTTAGCAGAATATAACTTGCATTGCTGGAATTCTTGTTAGATAGTGATTAATTTAAGTACAAACATCCAACAGTTTGCACTAGACATAAAATTTTTAGTCCTTTAGTGCAGTACATTTGAGTAGAAAGTGTGTACAGTAGAAGTCCAAAAATCCGGACTGCTTGGGGATTGGGTTGGTCCGGATTTTCGGATTTTCCGGATTCTCAGGCAGTACTTTTAAAATTTAAATTTAAGGAGGAATAAAGAAGAGATGAACAGGTACATTTTGATAGTTTATTAATTAGCAAATATAGCATGCTTCATTTATCAAAACGAGCAGTTTTAAGGAAAAAGCTGTGAATTCTAGAATTTTATTCTTTGCCTCTTTTATATCATAAATTGTAGACTTTCCAATGTCGTATGTTTCCATTAGAACAGTATTGCTCACACCATGTTCTAGTTTCTTAATTATTTCAAGTTTGTCACTCAATTTCAACGTGTTCGTCTTTCTCTTCACACAACGAAGTTTATCTACTTTAGGAGCCATTATTATGGGCTTGTACAGTACAGTACTCTGTAAATGAAAAGAGTAGGACTCAAAATTACATACGTTGTCACAGTTTGATTGCTCGTTTTAAAGTGGCGACCGCGTGGTCGCTTGTTGTCGCTGTGCAGCTGCGGCACTCACGCATGCGCACATACACACAAAAGCCCACTAAAAAAAAAATTGAATTTCCTAAAGGTCCGGATTCTTGGGTGGTCCGGATTTCTGGCATCCGGATTTTTGGACTTTTACTGTACATTAATATGTTGCTCAAAATTATTGCTTTTTTACATTTAATTTACATATAATATTTGTTGAATTTAAGTTTCTAGCAGTCCATGGTGCTTTAGAGACACAGGAGGTGTATAATTAGTGGGTCAGAGGTGTATTGTTGAGTTATTATTTTATGACCTCGGTTGGTCAGGCAAAATGGATAATCCGGCAAGGCTTTGGAACCAAGGGTGCCGGAAAATTGGTGGTGTACCTGTAACACCTAGATGGATGTAAGGTTTAGGGTCTAGACACTATGTCTTTAGGAGATTTCATTGGCTGGGTGAGTGGGGTTCTATATAACAATACAGGTGTACTGTACCTCGAAAACTGAAGTCTTGTTAACCGCCACTTCGCATAACCAACGATTACTTTGTCATATAGGAGAAATATACCCTGCAAGTTTTGTTAATGCCCTGAAGATCCGACGATTGGGAGAGGAATGGCAGAGCTGTTTTAAATTTAGTGGGCGGTGGCGTGGAGCAAATTCTTGCCACAAGAGGGCTCTGCACACTGCCATGACTTATTCCCACCATCTTTGTTCTTGTTTACACTTAACTATGTGTCTCTGACTTCGTGTTTTTTTTTTATTTATTTCCGACTTAGTGTGTTAATCAATCATGCCTAAACGCTCCAGTGATAGTTCCTTTTGTGCTGGGCAGCTTGGTGTTATGTGATAAGTAATAATAAGGTGTAATAAGAAAGGTGATGGACCAGCAGAGAGTGGTAGAGATTTGAACTTGCCACCCTAGACTGTCTCCACCATCCTTAACACAGGTAAATAACTGTCAGTTAAAGCTTTACATTGGTTATTTAAGGCTTATTATGCTTGCTTTCTGTCTGCTTTCTTTTCTTGCGTGACACTGCATGACAAAGATATATCAAGGGTAGATAGAACTTTTGGGAGGGTGGCCGGTACCTAATTCCCTGTATTTGTTATATTCTTATGGGATTAATTGCTTCGATAACTGTTGATTCACTAACCAACTACTTTTCCCTGTTCCTAAATGCGTCGATTAATGGAGTACATCTGTATCACCAAAACTGTAATTGTAAAAATTTCCCATGGCTTTAGCAGACTTGATCTAGAACCAAATTTGGGTCTGAATCTCAAAATGCTTGTGCTGAAGGCCCAACAGTAACTCTTTAAGGCAGTCACTGAATTGTGATGTCTAATTTTTATTAGATAATGAGTCTATTGTCCTCAGTCTTCCTTTCTTAGAAACTAAGATATTAGAGTGCGAAAAAGGATGAAGGCAACTAAAGTAAATACCTTAATGAAAGATTGCCGATAGTCAAGAGAATGGAAGCTCAAAGGATAAATTGCGGTACAGTATAGTACTGTACGTACTTAATATGTTTGAATTGAAAATGTTTTAACAGACTTGTGAGCTTCAGTATAGCCATAGTTAAAGACATCCATCATTATGAGAAATGTTGCCGAAGACAAAAAATGGCCAAAATTAAGAGACTCATTCATGTAGAATGACAAAGAATAATATTGAGATAGGGTACTGTACAGTACAGTATTATGAAATGGGTTAATCATGATTAACTACCATCAGGTAATCATAGCTAACCCTTGCAAGTACGGTAAATGGCTGCCAAATGGCAATGATAATGATATTTTATGTTTTTTCTTCTTTTACACCCAGATCTTGAGAGTGAGATGTACCAACTTTCTCACCTTATCACAGAACAAAAATCTCTCTTAACTTCCCTACTTGAGCTGTCTGTTACAGGTAAGTTATTCCACAGTGATTATTCTCATAACTTATCATGGCTGTGAGCATGATAAAGTCAATACACTTTGTTATTTTGGGTCTGAATATAGTGAGTTTAACAAAGATCAAGATCAGTGTTATATCTTTTTTCTATACAGTACAGTATTAATTAAAGGTGCATGTAATCTTATCCTGTGAGTCTTAAAGTTTTAAGATTTGATGCAGTTTAATGTTGGAATACCTCATCTTAATTATGATTTAGCACTCTAGTCCAGGATCCATTATACTGAAGTACACCATTCTACAAACAAGCAAAAATTAATTTAGACATCTGAAAATGTGTAACAAGCTAAGCATGTACGGGATAGAAGATTATAGATATGGAGAAAGAGTCTTTTAGGTAGTTCTAGCTATTTTACAAAGTTGATTAGCTAAGTATAGTACACAGACACAGAGAAAGTGCCACATAAACATATTTATTAATATCCTCTGTATCACACACACAAGGGGTTGAGAATGATTTGTTTATTAAAATATTTTGTTAGTCTTGCTGTGCTTGGGGTATAGTGTTTGATGGAAGTTAGATAGACATAAAAGTAGGATCACTCGAAGAATCTCCACCCCAGCTTGTTCATGTAAAGATTAACCACTACAACACTACTGTATTTAGGGGGATGAGATTAGGTTTGGGTAAGTTAGCATTAGGATGTTTAATCTTTAGGTGAAATAAGCTAGGGTGGAGATTCTTCAGGTGATCTGAAATACATAATGGTATCAGTGTACAGTAGTAGAATAAATTAGGTGAAGATTGTAGTATTCAATACCTGTATTATGTTTATCCAAGAAGTTGCTCAGCTTTGTGTTCATAATAATTTCATACCTCTTACTATTAATATTTCTGTACTGTACACCACAGAAATTCTATTTTATGCATGTTTTTGGTATTACAAATACTGTGCAAACAAACTACAGTACTCTATTCAGTGTTCTTATGTCTTCAGGAGAGAGAGGACCCGGCAGCGCTGCTCAAGAGATAATAGAGGTAAACCCACATGAGATACGGGAAAAACGAGAACGTGAGAATAGAAAGAAACTGACAGGCCTGTTGGAAAAAATTGAAGGATGTTCGGTAAGCAGTTTTTATGAATTTGCAGTGTATACTTTAAAAGCTTTTTTTGTTTCCAGAGTATTTCATATATTTTTATTTAAGCACAGACCTCAGATATCATAAATTATGAATCATAATACTGTATATGTGCTGTAACATTGGATCTCATTGGGCTGAAAAAATTCAGATGTACAACATCCAACTTTATTCTTGTGGTAATGACGTATACACCTGTGACAAGTACACAAAAACACACAAATAGTCTCCAAACTTGTCCACACTATTTGTTGTGTACAGTATATAGAGAAATGAGAGGTGTGGCCTAGCAGAAATATGGTTAGCTACAAATGCCTCGAAAAGGCATGCATTACTGAACGTTCCGGAATGTCAACCGGGGCGTAGGGGTTAATTTTAAAAAAATCTGTGGTCGAAATGTTGAAATATTTATTAATTGTCCTAGTTGTCCCAAATTATTGGTAATTAAGAATTTCATAATTTCAATCTGCACTTCTGCACCCATACCTGCTCTCGAGATTTTGAGCAAAATTGAATTTTCAAAACTTTAAGCTCCAGTGTAAAGTTAACACTTACCCTTAAATACATTAGCATGGAAAAATAACTTTAAAACTGTATTAACTTAACATTTATAAAACCTAACCATACTAACATGCTTGGGGGTAAGCGTTGACTTTACACCTTGGCAAACACCAATTAATTGCCTGGTTTGTGTGTTTCCGGAGGTGGGGTAGGAATGGACCCAGCGAAGTTGCTGGTTAGGAATTTCAAGGCTGCCAGTCTCTGTGGCTTATAAATGGCGTGAACTGTATTTATGAAACTTCCTTTGACCATCTTAACAATTTTCTAGAATGGTTTCAAGTGACAAAACGAGAAAGATGTTTTTTATGAACTTGGCCAAGTATCTATATTCTTGAATTTAAAGGTGTAGATTTACCCCAACTTTTTAATTACTGTATTTTTTTTAGCATGTAATGGAGGTAGAAGACCGTTACTTGGTGTTTGATGGTGATTTAGTAGAACTCAACCAAGATGATTACACTGCCATGCAGAGGATTCACTGTTATCTTCTGAATGACTCTTTGATGATTGCTTCGTGGTTAAGTGATAGGTAAGTATAATGTAATGATCTTGTTAAGGTTGTAAGTCTATGTCATGCTATGTTTATTGTAATACAGTAATGATTATATAGAGGGATGTAGCAATTATTTTCTCCAAAGTGAGTTAGTCATTTAGCAAGATATTAAATAAGTTGTCTTCTGTTTTCTGTGGACCCATCACTGGAAAAGTAGGAGGATTAAACAAGGGTACGTAGTACTTTGATTAGCAAGATTGAACAAGTAAGAGACAGTTGATATAGAGGTTAGATTTTATATAGGCTGCTAGTGTAGGTTTTAAAAATGTAGGATGATCATCTTTGAGCTTTAACCGGATAACTGCGGTACAGTGATTCACCGATCAACCCTCCAGTGCACAAAAAAACACGTACATTATTTTCTCGATTAACAAACTATAATTCGAGCCACCCCTTTCCTTTAAATCAAATTTCCGTTATTTTCGCTCGATTTAGCAAACTAGTTCACTAAATCTAGCGTTATTCCGTTAAATTCTACTACTGGTGCGTGGGATTTGTTTACATCCGCTCAGTCTTTATCCTGCTGCCACCGCGTGTGTTGTTCACTGCTACCTCTCAGTCTACCTCTCGGTCAACTAACTAGGGTGCTTAGACATCATGCCAAAAGCCTCACAGAGGTCTCAAAAAAGAAGTGGTATGGGGGAGAAAGTCAAAAGAGTGCAGCTATCAATTGGAAAAATGTTTGGAAATAAGAAAAAAAAATGAAAACAAACACCAATCCCCCTAGTTTAAGGTAAGCTATGAATAATGTTTCAAATGTTTCTATGTAAAGTAGTTAAAACAACTGTCTGTGCAGGTGGGGGTCGATATGCTCCGACATTTTACGTGTGACTAGTGACAGCCCTCATATACCAAAATTTATCGTCCATGTTCTCATATTGTTTCCCACAAGTATGCACAGATAGTTGTTTTAGCTACTGTACATATCATGTGTCTGAGGTGCCTTCGTAGATGTGAGCGTATTAACGGAATTAATCTCGATTCAGCAAACTAGTTCACTAAATCGAGCTAAAAAATATCGCAGAAAATTTCTTCCACTAAATCGAGAGTTTGTTACATCGGAGTCCATTAAATCGAGAGTATAATGGATATCGATTTTCTCCGAACATTATTTTGACTCTTGTAGATTAAAAAGTAGTACTGTACTGTATGTAGAAGAAAGTGGAAACCAAATACGAGTCCATTACTTACCTTAGTTTGGCTGCCAGTCTCTCATAGGATGGAAAGGGGATTCTAACCTCTATTGCTTGCCCCAACACTGAACTTATATGAGAATTTAACTAAATGTAATTATAATTGAAGCTTTCAACATTACTCTCAGTGGATCTTGAATGTTTCAGCTATAAGTAAGTACAGTATATATATCTTACACAAACACATTCGTTATTTTTAATATATATGTTGGGCTCAAAGACCGAAACTTCCACAGTGCATTGTGGAAGTTTTCAAAAGAACCAGAAAACTAAATTTTGCTTCTTGGGTTTTACCCAATTGATACAACCTAACCTAACCTGTAGCAAAATTTCGCTATCTGGTTATTTTCCAAACAACCACAATTTTTTGTGGTTTGTTTTCAATCTTTGAGCCCAACATATATGCAACATCAACATGAGATTTTGTTCGGTTTCTGAAACGGAGGAGAGAAAACGTATGTCTCAGTGGGGGACTGAACAAACTGGCTAGTGTAACCATCCCATACTTGATCCCGCGAGATATAAATTTTTTTGTGTGCTTCATTCAAAGCGCTCTGAATTCCAGAATGTATGTCGCACTCCTTCGCTTATCATTCGAGAATGTATGTTGCAGGTATCGGGTTAAAGGCCTTTATTTCTGTATGAGAAGTTTGTTAGCTGAGGTATGCAAGAATTTATTGGGCCAAGGAATGGATTACTATTTTTCCCATAAGATGTTAACTTCGGTAGAGAACAGTTGTCAAAACAGAGAGATTGGAACCTAAGCTCATTTTACATTGAGGCCATTATTTGTAGTTGTATCCCTAAAGCTTAAACAGTATTGTAGGCAATATCAGCCATCCCACTTCCACAATGACAGCAAAATTTTGTACTGCATTGCATCTTATTTTATGCTTGGGCAACACATCTATAATGCCCCAAAACTCTTTTTCATTCAGACGTGGTCCAGTACGTTACAAGTTTGAAGTGTTATACCCTCTGGATCAAGTTCTACCAGTAAATATAAAAGATCGAGGCAATACCAAAAATGCCTTTAAGGTGCTCATCTTCCCCGATACACGAGTCTTCATGGCACCAGCAGCAAAAGCCAAGGTATGGATGGTTTATTCTGTGTGTGTGGTGGATAGAGCGATGTTGCTGGGTATTAGTGGATGGTAGGTGTGTTGGTATTTCTTCAAGCATGTTTTGTATACATATGTGTGAGTATGTGCATGCATGTGTGTTTATGTATGTGTCTGTATGCTTTTACAAGGCTTTAATAAAAACTAAATATTTCTCTCCCAGAGGAAAAAACACATTCTCCAGAATTTAAGAAGAAAATATCACCTGTGACAATTTATTTATGTAAGGTGTTTGCAAATTCCTACACTTCTGGGTAACCAGCCAAAGTTTAGAGAATAAATTCTGATTTAGCTATAGTCTGTCTCATAAACAAAATAAAAACACACTAGGAATATTGTCAGGCATAATTTTTGTCTTATTTCAAAGCAAATCCAGTGGCAAAACTGGTACAGGTAAACAGCAGCATGAGCCCTCTTTTTTTATGAAGCCTCTTTGTATGTACAGTATTTGCATATGGATATGAGTAAGCTGGTGACTGTCAGATATACAGTGAATCCTTGAAGACCCAGACTAAAAGAGGAGACACACCTGTCCAAAAAAGCCAATTGTCCAAATCTTCCGGCGAATGTACTACCGTAAATGTATGAAAAAATTTAATAATTATATTAAAACACCAAAAATACAGTACATATTATCCTGACCACTGGGTTTAGTTATACAGACTTTTTCCTGTGAAATAGCCAGAATTTTGAGCAACATATTACTGGACTCACTTTGTACTCAAATGTACTGCACTATAGGACTAAAATTTTTATCTCTGGTGCAAACTTTATGATGTTTGTGCTCAAATTATTCGCTATCTTGCAAGGATTCCAGCAATGCAAGTTATATTCTGCTAAGTTTAGACTGACATTTTGTAAGATAAAAACGTTAAGCCTAAAACTACCTTCACCCTGTTTTGGGAATGCTCGTTAGGGAGGCTTCTTGGCCCAGAAACCCCCAAAATTTTGTCCGGATCTTCCAAAATCCAGATTTACAGGGTCCGAATCTTCGAGGGTTCACTGTATCGCAGATTATATTTACCCATTTTACTTCTTTTTCCATTGGTGGTCTCCTAAACATTCTTAAATTATCCTCAAAAATATTGTTGTACAGTTCTGTATTCTATCTTTTGTATACCGTATTTTATTGATTCCATTAATTTTCTGCTTATTCTGTTTTACATTGTGGTGCATCCTTTTTTCTTTTCACCGTTGTAACAAGTAGTGTAGTAATTAGTTTTATTTCTTATTTTAAGACTCCACTCTGTGCTATGACCAACCCATTTCAAATACAGGAAGTCACTCTCAATATCTTGAGACTGTTAAGTATGGTACAGCTCTGAATTAGAAATGAAAAATTTGAAATATGACAGATTTGCAACCTGTGATTTTGTAAGTTGAAGAACTAGGTTGATAGAGTGCCCTGTTCATACATTAAAAGGGCATATGGGGTCTGTATATTGAATGAGGTTAATTGGGAAGAGTATAATGGAAGTTAAATGAAAAGATATTATCCAAAATGTATGCAGAAAGGTTACTAAAAGTGCTGATTTTGCAGAGTTCATTTCTTGTGATTATTGCTTAAGCTTATGATTGACACTCTAGCTGTTGGCATGAAACGTGATTTACTGACAGTAAAGAAGTGCAACTTCCATAGCTTTCTTGAAGTATTTTTACTGGGCTTTGAGTATCATTAGTTTTTGTAGATAATTGTTCTTCTACAATCCTGTAACCATGAAATTGTATATACAGTATAATAATTTATGATCTATGCTCTGTTTTTAGCAAGATTGGCTTGATGAAATTGAACGCACTAAGGCTAACAAGGTAACTGTTGACAAACAAAAAGTGGAACGCGCTCACCTACACCAGAAGGAACGGCAGCAGTCCCTTAGTAAAGAAGATTCTCTTGACAGCAATAATCGTAAGTAATGGTGGACACTATACTGTACAATAAACCCTTGTTATTCGCGGGAGATAGGTTCCAAGGAATGGCGTGAACAGGCAAAACCGCTAATAGCAACTTATACTACCTTAGTGCACTACTGTATACCTATACCAAACAACCGACCAGACGTGGCAGCACTCATCCCCTCTTTTAACTTATCTAATAAGTTGGGAGGTGCATCAGTCTATCACAGGTATCCCATGCAGTCACAAGACAGCATTAACCAATTGCAACACGCAAGCCTAGGCCCACGTTACCCAAGCAGCCTTCCCACCCACACACCCAGCATGTGAGGATGTGGCTGAGCATGAATCAATCTTTCTTAACTCCTGGAACCTTTGTCCCAAGACCTGGAGCAGAAAACTATAGAGATTTTCTTAGAATTTTTCCAGAAATTGCACATTATTTCATCTTTGGAATTTGTTCCCAGACCTGGAGAAAAAAATGGAGAGAGTTTCTAGAATTTCTCCGAATTTTTCCAGAAAATGCGCCAGATTTTCAACCTCAGAAACTTATTTGTAGACCCAGAATTGAGAACAGTTTCCTGAAAAAATTCAAGGCCAATTTTAATTCTGTTTATTAGAGAGTTCCGGGAACCTGGGATTCTGACAAACGGAGAGGTTACTTATCATATTGATTGTCTCCACTAACTCCACAAGTCACCTGCCAGTTTGACATTTAAATATTAATTTTTTCCTTTGGCCCCCACCCGACACCAGACACTGTAGTAAGTGAGACAGTCTGCACCACCTCCCCACTTGACACTACAGTCTCTCCTCAACTTACAACGGGGTTCCGTCCCGACGACCAGGTCGTCGGTCGAATTGGTCGTAAGCCGAAAAAGCAAAAAAAAATATAGACATTCTAAAATGAAATACAGTACAGTAAAAGTAATCAATAATGAAAAATGAATAAAGTGTTACTGTGAACTTACCTTTAATGTAGCCAGCTGAATGCACACAGGGCTTCAATAATTTTTTAATTAAGCATGTAGTCTACATTAATTGGATGAAGCAGAGGAGGAGACAGGGCTGGGTGGGTCATCAAGTTTGCTTTCTTCAGACAGGCTAACATACTTGATTGCTGAAGGTATTGGATCATCTTTAGGGAGTGAAGAGGCAGCAGTGGTGGGACGTGAAGAGACAGCAGTGGGGGACTTCTTAAAAAATATATCCAATTCAGACTGCACAGTTTGCCTTTTCTTTTCATTGTAAATCTCCCTGTAGCAAGCAAGTGCATCTTGGATCAGTCTGTCAACTTTTGAAAAACTCTCAACATTTTGATCCATTTCTTCAAACATTTGCATCCCCTTATTAATAGTAGCAAATGCCTCTGCCATTTGTTTCACTGAAAACGTTTGGGGGTGCAGGTTCTTCTTCATTTTGTCTCTCTTCTTCCTCTACAATTTTCTGTGCATCCAGTTCAATAAGATCCTCGTTACTTAGCTCTTCTGCTACACTTTCCACCAACTGCTCAACATCTTCATTATCAATTTCTAACTCCAGCTGTTGACCCAACTCCACTATCTTGTTACTAATCTCAGAAATTGCTTCATCTTCATTAAATCCTTTGAAACTGTTCACATATCTTTTCAGTACCTTTTTCCATATTTCATTCATGCACTGACCTGTAACCTCATCCCATGCTGCAGCTATGTTCTTTGTACATTGCAAAATGTTGTACTCCTTCCAAAACTCTCAAAGCGTTTTCTCACCTTCAGTAGCAGCAACAGCGAAGGTTGTACGTAAATAATACGCTTTAAAAGCAGCAATAGCACCTTGTTCTATGGATTGGATGATAGAGGTAGTGTTAGGTGGAAGGTAGACTACCTTAACATCAAGGTGCAGGTCGTCCAGGTGTGGTGGGTGTCCCGGAGCAGTATCTAAAATTAATAAAATCTTGAACGCAACCCCTTGTTGCAGACAATACTCCTTGGCTCGTGGAATGAAACAACTCAGGAACCAAACCTCAGACAGTGCTAGGGTCATCCATGCTTTCTTATTACTACGCTAAAACACTGGCAGTGTGTGCTTGCTGACATTTTTAAAAGCTACATTCCCCCCAAACAGAAGTGTGATTCGGTCCTTGAATGCCTTAAATCCTGACATGGTGTTCGCCTCTTTGTGGATGTATGTCTGTTCTGGCATGCGCTTCTAGAATAAGCCAGTTTCATCCACATTAAATACAGCTCCTCCCTGACTTACAACCACCCGTACATACGACCGCCTCAGTTGTACCAAAATTTTGTCAAATTACGTATTTTCAAGTCCTAACGTCAGTGATTGCGCTGTGTACTGACAAAATTTTCGTTTGTAATTCACTTTAAAATGGCTTGCAAGCTTAAAAGTGAGAGTTTTGTGGTGCTGAGAACAAAAAGAGACCCCCATTTTAGATTTTCTATGTATTATTTAAGCATTTTCGACATACGACCATTCTGACTTACGACCTGGATTTGGGTCCCTAACCCCATTGTAAGTCGGGGAGGAGCTGTATTTGCTCAGGCAAATAATTTCCTTCCACGATGACACGATCTAGCTCCTTAAAAGCTTCGGCAGCACCCACATTAGCACTTGCTGCCTCTCCACTCACCTTTACACTGTGGAAACTATAATGTTTCTCAAACCTTTGGAACCACCCATGACTTGCTGTGAAGTTTTGGTCGCTCTCATCTCCTGCCTGCTCTTTCAGGCTTTCGAAAAGGCTTCTTGCCTTAGCCTGTATGGTTAGAAGGCTAAAGGGTACCGGTACACGCTTTTGCAGCTGATCTTCCATCCATATCACAAGTAATTTTTCCATCTCATGAAGAGGACCTTGTCTTTGCTTCATTATTATAGTTCCTTTATAGGTGCTGATCCTTTCACTACCTCATGAATTCGTTCCTTGTCCTTCAAAATTGTTGATATCGTCGAGTGAGAGAAGCCAAGGTCGCGTGAAATGGTTGCTACCGTTTTTCCATTTTCATATTGCATTATTATTTTCATTCTCATCTCAAAAGTAATCGACTGTCTCCTTTTCTTATCAGCACCACGAGAACTCTCACTTTTACGCTTGTCAGCCATTTTAAAGGGAATTAGAAACGAAAATTTTGTCAATACACAGCACGATCACTAACAACAACAACGACCAAACACCACTGAGCGAGCTACGGCGTGGATGCTGTACACCACGAGGCGGCCCAGCCCACACTGTCGTACGGGACCGAAATGTTTCAGTACTAGAAAATACATAATTTTGAAAATATTTTATACGACCACGGCAGTCGTATGTCCGGGTTGTCGTAAGTCGAATATGTCATAAGTCGAGGAGAGACTGTATATCAGAACTATAGATTCTTAGAAAACCCCAGATGTATTTGAATTAGGAGAGTTTAAACTCATCTCTCATTGTGTACCTTATGAATACATTACCAATATATCCCCATGGAATCTACTGCCGTAAAATTCATCAGGTGTGCCTTGCTAAATACTAATGGACAACTAAATGTCGGAAATTGTCCTAGTCTCTAAAGTAAATAGAGACTAGACAATTTCCGTCTGGCCGACTAGCTCATCAACTGACACGGAAAATGCCTGAACTCCTGATAAGCCAGTCTGTCAATGTTGGTGTGTGTGTGTGGGGGGGGATAAAGTATTTATATTATAATGATTTTTTAAATATCCCAAGCTTTACAAATCTGCAAATGTTTTAGATGTGAATGTGACATCCATTACTTGACCATATTATATGTAAACAGTGTTTCAGACAATTTGCTTCAGGCAGCCGTTGATATAGGTATATTATTTTGTAGTCAATTGCTTTATTGTCTAAATTTCATATAACATAATGAAACTCAGGTGATGCAACCTTGGATGGTATGGGGAACTGTTTTTCTTTGCTTCCAACTACCTAAAAACTGGCTACATCATTACAGCATTTACTGATGAGGATGAGAGCCTGAATCCCTTCCAAGAGTCACAACCACCTTCCATGGGACCTCCTGAGTGGGTATTAGAACTGCCTGAGGATCTGGATCAAGCTATTGCCCAACGAAACTTTGAGGAAGCTGTCAGCCTCATCGACAATGGCCGTGAATATTTTAACATGGCCCCAAAAACACCTGCTTATAGTGAGATGAGGTGAGGAGAAGAAATATGTTTACAGACAGTCCTTGAGTTACGACCATCCAACTTACAATCATCTGCACTTATGAACGGGATCCCAGTACCACCGCAAAAAATTTAATTAAATTTCCATTTTTTACATTATTTTCATTATTCTGTATTGTTTAGCATCACTTTATTTACAGTATTTTCATTATTTGTTATGTATGGGATAATATTTATGTTTTGTATGGAACTAACACTGCTACAACTTAAGAACAGATCGACTTACGGTCAGCGTCCTAGAACGTATCCCTGTCGTAAGTCGGGGACTGCCTGTACTGTGAATATAACCCTATATTCTTCATAGATATACTGTGCTGTACAGCCTTTACTATCAGCTCATCCTATTTAGTTTTGTTACACAAAAGTTTTTGCTTTTATAAATCTTGTGATCCTCTCTTCTCATCATTCACCTGCCTTTTTTATTCTTTTATTCTTAGCTATTTCTTCTCCCTCTCATTCATTATATCTCCTCCTCTCTCACTGGCAGCTGGTGCTCATATGTCTTTCTTTTCTTTAGGTCATCACTGTGAGTCTCTCTTCTCTTCATTCCCCAGGTTGTTTTGAATTATTATTATGTTGTACCAACATTATGTTGTACCCATTGTTTTACAGTAACAGTTTTGTGACATTAGGTTGCCACTGATGAATACAGTATTATGATGTAAATGACGATGATGATGATGAAGGCAGGGGAGTTACAAGTTCCCCTCCTCTGCTTCAGAAGAGGAGGCAGAGGAGAGTGGAGGGAGGTCAGAGCTGGGAGTGGCAGGAGGAGGGTCGTCCATGTCAGAGTCGGGAGGAGGAGGTGCACGAACAGGAAGCTGAGGCTTTCTTGTTTGGGTGCCTTTCTGCGGCTGGATGAAGGTGGTTGAAGGCGTTTGGGAGCCATAACAAGCACGAAGAGCAGAGTAGCAACGCTTGAGACGTACAAATGTTTATCCTGGGCTGAGGCGGAGCGAGCGGGGCGCGTGGGCCAGCCTCCTTGGACAAGAGAGACACCTTGCGGGACGCCACAAAACTCGCACGCTCCCCGTACTGGCCGTAAAAATGCTGCTAACTTTAAAACTACCCGCAGACATTCTTGGGTACATCCAGGGTGTCATCCGCAAATAATAGAGGACCGCGAAATAAAAATCCGTGAATTATCCGGGTCACAGTGGTCCCTCGGTTAACGAACGGTTCGGTTAACGAATTACCTTCCATAAGAATCTTCAATTCGGTTAACGAACAAAAATTCAATTAACGAAATCCTAACAAAAATCACGTTTTGTTGTGAGCATCAGCTGATCAGATGATGGGGTACTCTGCCAATTCAGTAATCTGTTCTATGTTTACATTCATTTCCAATGGAGTAAATATCAATAAAGTTGTGCTATTTAATACTTTTGCATGTTTTATATTAAAATTATTAGTCATTTTAACATTTATTTAACATACTGATAATATATGCAGTACAATACAGGGAAGTAGTTACAAATGTCATGTTTTGTTGTGAGCATCAGTTGATGCTCACAACAAAACGTGATTTTCATAAGGATTTCGTTAATCAAATTTTTTTTCGTTAACCGAATTGAAGATTCTTATGGAAGGTAATTCGTTAACCGAAATTTGTTAACCGAACCGTTCGTTAACCGAGGGACTATTGTACTGCATTGTTTTATCTCTCATTTAATAATTTCCAATGTTGTAATTTGTAAATTAGTATATGAACATTCACTGGTCTAAATACAGTACAGTAATTGTACTTATATTACTTCCTGGATGAAAAAAAAATATCTAGGTAAACCTGTATTCACTACACTTGTTTGATTAAAGTTGGCCTCTTTTAGGACTGCAACTCATGGGGAAAGTGAAGGTGACTTGTTTATTGAATGTATTCACACTTGTTAAATGTGTAAAGTTTTGGGAATTTAGAATGTTAACATTAAGTTTTATGTGTGAGAATAACATAACAATACTGTGTTCTTTTCTCTTTTAGGCGTGCACTTGAGGGTAGAGTGCGAGGTTTGGTTGAGGTACTACAGGCTGAATTGCGGGTAACTCCAGAAAAGTCTCTCCAAGGTGGTCCTCGAGCTGCTCGCAGAGCCACAACATTACTTGTTCATCTTAACAAGTCAAGTCAGGTGTGTGCTGTAATGTTGTCATGACTGTTAGAGAAAGAAAATATTTGCATTGAGAAATACATGAAGACAGTGAGTTGTGTCAAAGATTTTGAAGCTGGGATATATAGTGGATTTGTTGAGCTGATGTAACAGTACAGTATGGGCATCTGGCATGGTGTCTAGATCACAAAAGGATGAGGCAGCTTAGTAGCACCAGAAATTACATGCTTGAAAGCAGCTGTGGGGTAAATAGGATGTAGAGAAGAAGAAATAATTTGGAAGCCAACAGAGTACAGTGGTCCCTCGGTTAACGAATTACCTTCCATAAGAATATTTAATTCAGTTAACGAATTCCTTACGAATTCCTCTCAACATGTTTTCGCTTGCACACCAGCTGGAATATAAGTCCGCCAATACAGTAATCGGTTCTAGGGCTTAAATTCGTTCCTATTTGAGTAAATATCAAGAAGGTTGTACTATTCAATAATTTTCCAAGTTTTATATTAAACTTTTTAGTCATTTTAACAATTATTTAACATAATTGAAGCACAGGAAACTAGTTTTTGGTGCGCCAAACAGCCACTCAGTTCATCAAACAGGCGTCAGTTTGTATCTCTGGTCAGTAGAGGTAATATCTTGCTTGAGACTTTCTTGAACATAAACTATTTTTACATTTTTACAGTACAATTATTGGTCATTCTGAAATTTATTTAACATATTGACAATATATAGTGCAGTGCAGTGCAGTGTTGATTTAAAGAAAATATATCTTGAACTACACCTCGTGAACTTAAAATTTTATGGGTGAAATGACGGCATGAAGCATGGGGTGATTTCTCTTCCACCCCTACTTCCTTCTCTTCTCCCTTCTCCTCCACCCCCACTTCTAATTCCCATCATCGTCATCATCAACCAGGAGCCTTCTACATATACACCTCAAAGTAAGTGTACTTTACTGCATTTAATTTTACTTTGTATGTAATTTTCGGTGAGCTGGAACCAATTACCCCAAATCTCATGTAAAATAAATAATTGTGTTAAGGGCAAACACAAATGGAATATAAATTTCTTTGTACACAAGTAAAAATGGTCAGCAAATGTTATTCTCGGATTTGGCGATTCGCGGCCATTTTGAGAACCTAACCCCCATGAATTTGAAGGGCTTACTGTACATAGGCTTTGTGGGATGGTGATTTATGTTACTGTTTTCCATTCTCTAATCATGTACCCATTAGTTATATATCCAAGTAAAAATGTCCCCCTCTCCTGGTCAGCAAATGTTATTCTCGGATTTGGTTCGATTCGCGGCCAATTTTTTGATTGAACCTAACCCCCATGCAAACAGGCGTCATTCACTGTAACATCTTGCTTGAGCTTCAACTAAACTGTGTTTCCAAGCAAATTATTGGTCATTTTGAAATATATTTTATATATTGACAATATATAATGTGCAGCGTTGATTTGAAAATAATCTTGAATTAAACCAGAGAGCTAAAATTTTATGGGTATGGGGTGTTACCCCAATGTCATCATCATCCAGGAGCCTTCTACATACACCTCAGTAAGTGAACTACCATTTAGGAAATTTTTGATATATCATTGAAACAATTTTTTTGTTTTTTGTTTTTACAGTATTCCAATTCACTTAGATATAGATGAAGTAGCAATTTTTCTTTCTCAAATTGGGATAATTACCCCCACCACCCCCCAAAAAAATTATTAATACTGTAATAATTTAGGATTCACATACTGTATTTAGGCTCATTTATTTTACATAAATTATATTATCTTTACAGGCTTGTGAATTGTTCTTGGGTCACAGAGGAGCTATCTTGAAAGCAGGCCTCAAACGGTTACGCTTGGAAGGAAAGACAGTGCTGTATGTTCGACAGCTGTGCTCAATTTTTTTCCACAATCTATTGGAGACTGGACGAGAATTTAATAAAGCTTTCCCAGCTAATCGCAGTTGTACTTCAGGTAATTATTTTTCAGATGTACTAATCATTTATTACATATCTGATGTAACACAACAGCCAAAGGATGGTAACAGGAATATAAATTTTAGGAGTGGTTGATATTTTCTGAATCAGTAGTCACTTGTTACTTAGTTGAATGAATATTGTGTGTAAGATTTTAAAGATGTTATTAGTAATGTGCCAATAATCTATTGTATAATAACAATAATCATATCATTCCTATTGTATATTTATTTAGCACAGTAAAACCTTACTGAGGCAGACTAATTGGGGGGAAGTGATGTTCGGGATAAGAGGTTGTCCACCTTAGAGAGAAAAAAAAAAAAATTTTAGGAAAGAAATACATGTCTTTTAATAAAAAAAATAAATAAAGGTAATGTACAGTACACAAAGTACACTGCCTCTTCCAGGTTGTCACTCCCAACCTTCCTCATTCTCTTAATGCCAGATTTTTCCTGGTCCACGTTAAATTTCATGGCACATCTGTGCAACTTATCTTTCAATTTTCGTATATCTGACACTAAATGCTTAGAAATTCCATATTCAGCGTATATTTGCGAAGGAGTAGTACCCTTTTCTAGTTTTTCAGTCGCCTTTAACTTTTTGTTTACTGATAAGGTCTTAGCCGTAACCTTCTCACCACCCTCATGGACATCAAATACTTTCTTCGGGGTCATGATTATTGTCTAATTTTTCAATAAAAATGCAAAAAATATGTATGCTACTACAGGCTACAACATAATCACATTACTGGCAATGTCAAAGTAAGTCTGATAATAAAGTTGGGCACATCTAAATGGCAATAAAACACAATCGATGGAGCGAGAGAGCGGAAGAGATGCTATCATGGGCGACGCTAATTTATGACTGAGCATATCCCTTTGTTTACCAGCATGGGTGGCGTGGGTGAATCACGCAGTCTGTCCACCTTAGTCCCTTGAAATTTTGGCTCAAGGCAGACATTAAACACCTGTTCTGGCAGGTAACCCCCCTCAGTGATGATGTTTGTATCTCTGAAAGTTTGTAAGTTAAACATTCTTAAGTAGAGGAGCACCTGCACAGTATAAAGTCGCTATATATCCCGACCATACTATTGAATACTGTACAGGGTACTTATACACTGTAAATCAAGAAGTATTTCTCTCTCTCTCCCAAGATGGTAATGGTGTAATGTTTGCAGAGTTGTAAAGTACCAGTAACTAAATAAATTTACTTGAGTACTGTACTCACAACTTTCTCAAACCTGGAAAAATTCCTTATCCCCAGAATCTATTCCGATTACTGGGAAAAGTTTCCGGGTGTCTAAACTAGACATCGTGCACAGACACACACTAGCCCACTTCCCCAGAATGTTTCTGGGTGCTGGGGATGTCTTTTAAAGTCTAAACTACCGGAGTCGGTAAATGCAGTTTTAATTACAGTATGTTTGAAACTATACTTCTTTACTACAATAATCCAGAATAGTTTGTCTAAAAGTTTGGTTTAATAAATACAGGTACGTATATTAAAGAAAAAGAAAAAAATTATACGTATTTGGGTGTAAATGAAGTTATGTGTCACAGCAAAGATTGGTATTTTCCACTCCCATGGAGCTGTGGGGGATTAGTGGGTCTCATGTAACTGACCTGACCTGACCCAATATCAGGTGGAGGTAGGGTGGGGGATTAGTGGTCTCATATTACTGACCTTCTGATGGATTGTCAGGTCACCCTTTCTTGGGTAGGGGATTAGTGGGTCTCATAACCTGAAGATGTCTCGAATAAACACGAAACCTAAAGTATTTTTCGGGAGATTGTGATAAGTATACTATAAATGAGCAAAGTTGTATCCCTTCAACATTACATGACAACATTTTAAAATATGGAGTGAGAAAGGTGTGGGTGATTAAAAAAATGGAGTGGAAATGAGTGTTGCCAAGCGCTCCTCAACAACTGATATTTAATTCGCTACCACACAGTTACACACACACACGCAAATTTGTCATACAATAAGACCCTCACTCCTAATGATTGCTGTCTTAATTCCCGTGTGTGTGTGTATTTAATTTAATTTAATTTCTTTTTTCTTTAAGCATTTGTGGTTTGGGCTCACAATGAAATAAACAACTTTGCATCTATGTTCTCCCGTCATGTGTTCACCACTCAATCCTCCATCACCACAGTGGCTGAGTGTGTCAGTCAGGCTAACCGACACTGCCAACAGGTTAGAACAATAAAATTGTTATACATGTTGAAGAAAGGAAATCCCTGTACCTGTAGTAACAAACAAACTAAAGTTTGGTATGTGTTACTTATTTAAAATAATGAAAAAGCTTTATAACACATGAAGTGAGAAAGTTCTATAAGAGCCCATTATTTAAATCTAATATTGTACAATCAGTATATCCACAGAAAGATAAATTGCTCTTTTTACCATTTATATCTAAAACTTAATGTGTACTTATCCTTAAACTTTTTCTCTCTAAGACTGAATGAATGTAACTGCTTTATATTTATATACAGTATGCTGAATAATCATAGATACAATACCACATTAGTATCCCCCCCCAGCTGAGATGACATGGCAACAGTTGTATCTCTGTAGTTATAAGAGTACATATTAATTCTTTTGACAGTCTTGAGTACAGTTTCTTGAATCATTATAAATTATGCTTGTGGGGCTTTAGAAAATCAAACACAGGACCATTAGATTGCTTGCCCAGATTGAAAGCCATTTAATTACTATGTCCAAAGACTTTTAATATTTGTTTGAGTGTTTAATTGGTGTAGTATAAAAAAATTAATAAGCCAAGTTAAATTATTTGATGTTACTACAGTAGGTACAATATTTGATTTACCATAATGGAACAGTATTTATTACTTACAGCTGGCAGTTATAGGTCTAGATGTTACATTCGCTCTTCATACCCTCTTGCTACGAGATGTGGAAAAGTGGATTCGTGATGGTCGTGACAAGATGATAGAGGCAGTGAAGCTTCGAGGACAAGAAGATACCTGGAAGACACAGAAGTTTGAGAATAAAGATCAGCTTAATAAATTCATAGAAGATATGAATGATATTGGAATTGCAAATATTCAGGCATATATAATGGGTAAGGAGCACATAAATAACTTGTTGTTTATAAACCCTGAGGGGAAAAGTTTGATTGCCATCATATTCAGTGGAGCATAATAATTTTTACAACCATTCAAGCTGTTTCATTTTGTATTATTAAACTAACCATATGTGTGTGCGCATGTGTGTGCATGTGCATGCATGCATGTGTGTGTGTATGTGCGTGTAAAATTGATTGGTATAAGGGGGTAGCATGGGATGGGACGTCTACTACTTTGTGGAGGAAGCCGGTCTTCTACACAAGCTTTGAATTTTATTTATTAACGTCCAAATAGGTTTTACGAAAGTTCTATGTTATTTATTACAGTAAACCCTCGATAACTCGGTATGGATATGGTCTCGGAATGTATTTCTGTACAGTATAGTGTAACTCGGGAAATGACGCGATATGTAAAATTATCTGGGAAAATTTCGGCATATCTGACCACATGGGTAAGAGTAACGCCATGCAGGACGCCAGGGGTGGGGGGGGTCGAGTGCCTAGCATGGCAGGGGACATCCTCTCCTTCGTGGAGGAAGCCGGCCTACACAAGCTTTGAGTTTCATCCATTATGGTTTAAATGTTTTTTTACTGAAGTTCTATGTTATTACTTATGTTTTGACTTTGTATTATTTGATTTTAGTCTTTTAAGCCTTTATTTTAATTCGACGACAGATAACCTAGGCTGTTGCATCACCAGAGATGTAAGTACCACAATCAATCAATCAATCCTGTGGTGTAATGATTAGCTTATTTGCCTTGCAAGTCAGTGGTTCCAGTTTCAATCATCAGGCAGGACAAAACTATAGGCAAGTTTCTTTATGCCAGTTGCCTCTTGTCTACCCAGCAGGAATTGGGATTTTGTTCTGGGGAATGGTTAGCCAGTGTAGTTAGCGAGTTTTCTGGTTTTCTTAGATTATTCCTTGACAATGTGTCATACAACTTGTTAGCTATTAGTGTGGTTGTTGTGCTAGTGGTAGCTTCTACACCTTAAACAAATTCACATCTGCATCTTCAGTGAGACCAGATTTTATTACAACCTTATCTAACCAGAATTGCAGATCGATGATAGGCCTGCATAATTGTTCCGAGTACATAAATGATGGTCAGTCATTCATATACAGTAGTCTTAAATTTATCAAGAGTTTTCCAAAAGTTATACAATGTACATTATACCAATTATTATAATGCTTTTGCTTTCTGCATAGTATCATTCAGTTACCATGAATGTGTTGTGAAAAATCTTGTGAATACAGCCAATAAAAACAAGAAAAGAAAATTGGAGTACAGTACTCAGTACTGATGAGGACCTTCTTATTTTTCAGATGAGTTGTGTGTTGGATTAACTAACAATAGCATTCAGTTCAGCCGGGCCTTCTTGGGGTACCTGGAAGATGTATTGCGTCTCTATTGGCCTGAGACAGAGCATCTTATCAATGAGTCCCTCACTGCTCTCTTCTCTGCTCAGCTGCGTCACTGCAAATCTTCTTTAGCTGAACCTCTTTTCAAAAATGAAGTAAATCATATTTATTTGGTTTGTTTTGATGGATGAAAGCATTTTATGTGACTGATGACTCATAACACCTAAAATGGATTTTGTCAGATACGCTGTACTTCATTCCTTTTAGGAATTCTCTCTGGGGCAGATAACCATGAGAGGAAGAATCCAGGTCACCCAATACAGAAATGCATGACCAACCTTCTACATATCCTTATGCTATTACAATACTACCTTCCCTTTACCTGTATATGCTACTCATTTTTTATTTCAGGACATTAACGGTCGTTCTAGTACTCGATCCCCATTTATGTCACTCATGTGCAGTAGCCAACAAAGTACTCTCAGCATGTCTGGTAGCATCTGAGAAAACACAGACAACATAAACTTATAAAGGCCAAAAATCATGCATGTAAGTAACACTTTGTTGTGCTTTGCTTTGTAGAACACAGGATAGGAGACTAAAACACTGTGACATGATCCGAATGTCTGAATAAGTAGTACAGCAGGGGCAGATCCTGGGGGGAGGGTCCTGGGGGTCTGGACTGCCCCCCTTTTTTCATCAGAAAATTCCAATACTTTTTCTTTAATGCAGTATTGTACTCAGGGGTTTTTGTATAGTAAAAAGTAATTACTATTGACCTCAGAATATCTCCTAAAAATCCAGTGCTCTTGGCTTCAAAATGGCATCAAAATGCCCATGATTTTGGTTTATTTTTCCCCAAAAAATTCTGGGGGGCTTACAGTGTACCATCAAAACCCCCAGCTGGGTAGGCTCACTGTGTTTACCAAGTTCTCCCACCCACAACTTCTTAGACCCCCCCCCCCCTTTGATATTCCTGGTACCGCCCCTGTACAGTAGTGCTACCAGACGTGTTGACAGTATTTTGTTGGTGACTTTTTGGGGAGGCATCCAATAATTCATAATCTTATCCATATGCTCATAACACCTGAAGGTATTTCTTCTGATCACTGTGTGAGACCACACACTTAAGCCTTTGGATTTCTTGACAACCTTACTTGTATACATTTACTGTTAACTGCTCTTCCTACATTTTATTGTATTACACACACACACACACACACACACACACACACTATAGCTTTCTCCTTCCATTTTTTATATGACTCCTGCTCTTATAAAAAAAGATCAGGAGGGATTTGCCACTTGTCCTCTATATTGATGATAGTTTTTGTCCTTGTTATAATCTTCTCCAAGGATCCAAAACCTTTCTCTTATTGTACATTTCTCTCTTATTTTTGCTGTCTTATAGTTATGTTCTGATATACACCTTTTGTAGGATAATCACACTCTTATATACATACACTTAACCTGAATTGGCCCACTGCTACATAAATGCCCTCCCATTTGCTTGACCAGTCTTCTGTCTTGAGCCTTCCTAGCCCATTAAGTGACTCTAAATGTGCTGATATCACCTCTCCATCTGATAATTTGCTGGGTTTTTTCATAGCTTCTGGGATTTATTTTAGGATTTTCATTACCCACGTTTCATATGTTCTTGCAGTTTGGCTTGTTTTCTGCTATTTCAGCTCCTTTGGCCTTTCAGTATTATCTCAGACTTTGGTTTGAGAATTGTTAATTTTTTCTTTTCTTATTTCACTGTTTTATATCTAGGATCACTTATTCAGTTTCCTTTGAGTAGTTTACCATATTTATATTTGATTGCCATATTTTACATCTGTGAGTCAACCAACACTCTTAAGATGCATTGGTTAAATTCTATTACTTTTTATTTATGAGTGGTTTATTGATGTTTATTGTATGACCAAGTTATCAAAAATAAATTAATGTCTTTTTAACATTTTAGATTCCTACTATACGACGAAATAGTGCCTTCCTTCTTGACGTGATTCTGACCTTAGGAGAACACCGTTATGCAGAGACAGTGGGGCGAGCTCATCCCACCCTTCCAGCCCTACACTCACACCATGGTGCCCTTACTGGGGAAGCTATCAAAGCGCCCACAATTAGTAAATATGAATCAAATTTCATTTAATGTTGGGAATTTTGTATATAAATTGAAAAAAAGATGTGATATAATTTTACAAAAAAGTTGTTCTATTTATGTGTATATACTGTATGTATTTTTATTATTTTTTTCTTTTTTCTTTTCTTTTTTATTAACTTAGGTTGAGTTAGTAGAGAGGATTATACAGCCCACCATTGAAGAAATTACTCACCTCTTGAGATTATATATTCAGTAACTTACAAGTCCACTTGATTGCAATTACAAATGAGTTTTTCCCTTTATATCTCTGCTCTGGCATATATTACTGACTTGAACTTTTTGAGTTGTGCAAATAGAGCAGTTAAAATTTTGCTAATTGCCTGAGTACTGCCTTTTGGGAGGGGTCAAACAGAAATTCTGGTGTGACAGTAACGAGGGGTGGATCCAGGAATATCAAACGAAGTTGTGGCTCTTTGAAGCCATTTTGAGGCCATGTGCACTTGATATTAGGAGATATTCTGAGGTCAGTAGTAATTAATTTTTACTATGCAAAAATGCATGAGTACATTACTGCATTAAAGAAAAAGTTTTGGAATTTTCTCATGAAAAGGGGGGGGGGGGTGGTGGTCTGAACCCCCAGAACCCTCCCTGGATCTGCCCCTGATAACATGTGTATATTATTGACTCGCCAGTACTTTACTCTCCAGAACCTGCCAAAATCATGACACTGACATGGAGGACAGCTCTGATATTGAGGTTGAGTTTTTACCTCAACTTTAATTGTCTAAGACAGCACCTCCATGCATTAGGTTAGATGGCATCACCAAAACAAGCATGACAAGAGTTCTTCCTTGGCTTGTTTTTGATGAAAGACATTTATAGCTCATATATTTCAAGACCAAAGAAACACTTCATATTTGGTCATTCCTCTATTGCCTGTTGTAATCATTCCTATGTTATAGGTTAAAAATAGATTATTAACATTATTCATCTTCATTTTATGGCCATTTTCTATTCTTACGTCGGTCAGCCAGGATTACCTGTTCACAGTGATCCACACTGTGCAGTCTCTTGCAGCTTATCTCATCAGGTTCTTAGCTCTGTCATTTCATACAACCTCTCCCAATATCAATCTTGACCTACTTTTAGTTCTCTTTTTTTCCAAGTTGGGGATTTCATCTTTACTGAGCAGACATTTTAAAAATGTATTTTGAGTTAAACTCTACAACCACTGAACTAATTTAAGCAAAAGTTAACATGCATCGTTATTAGAATGAAGTAATTCTGAAGTTTCTAAGGGATAATGGTGATAGCCTTAGGCCAATCGAATTTAAAAAAGTAAAATGTACCTAATTTTTTTTTCTTCGTCTTACTGAGCTTTTTTCTGGAAAAGTGATTTGAATTATTTCTGTGATGAAAATATCCTTTCCTTTGTTATACATATGACAGTATTAAATCTTCTTTTTTAATGGTTTGTGAACCAGTCTAATGCTCATTCAGTGTACGCTCTTATTTTATAGTATTTTTTCTTTGGATGGCCTAATTAGTATGTGTGGGCTCACAGCAGTGTGGTGCAAAAAAAAAAATTTTTGGTCATGTCACTGTTTGTAAGGTGTTTAAAAATTACTCTATGAATGTCCAATAATTATACTTACGGGTGGCAAAAGTGCAAATGTTTTTGTTGTGATATATGAAGGTCACGAGCTTAGTATATGAGAACATCCCAAAGTACTGGGTGTCTGGAGGCATTGATTAAACCACTGTGCTTTACAGGAAACCCTCAATTTCCATTGCCTTCAAGTTTGGATTTTAAGATGTCGCAATGAACCACTTTACAGCATAATTTACAATTCTGTGCCACCTTTTGTTATATCACAGATGATACCAGAAAATTATGGCAAAACTAAAGTAATATTGTAGGTACTGGTACTGTACTATTATATCCATGGAATAATTCTCTTAAATACTGTATACAGAGGAAATATATATTAGGATGCTTAATACTATACAGTACAGTACTTCTTTTATTGTAGTTTATTTTAAAGTAGAACTACAGGTTCAAGGGATAATGAAAATTATCATTAGTCCTAAATCAAGAATAGAACACAGGTAACACAATTGGCAACACTCACAATGGCAGTCCTGGAGAACAGTGTACAGTTTACTTTCTCCTCTTCACCACTGGTTGGCACTAGCCAGAGGCTACCTCCATGACATCCTCATCTCTCCACACCATGGTGTATATTATAGAATCATTATATAAATAAGAAATTCTGTATAAGTTTATGAAATATAGGAATAAAGGATAATGAAATGTATAATTAGCTTCATATGAGACATGAAAGCTGACCTGGGAATTGCTGCCTCTCAATCCAGTGTCATAAATTGTAAAATGTTGCCCGACTTATAAATTTCTCCAAAACAATAAAATTCCTTAAATATCTCAGTAAAAATAAAAAAATCAATAAAATCACAAAATAATATGCAACATCCCATGTTGCTAAGCATAAGCTGTCACCACTGGATTGATAAGTCTCTAAATCTGGTGGTAAAATCACTAGTCCTCAATGTTACTTCCCATTTCTGAGCTTGGGAAGCAGACACCATCACACCTGATGGAATTTTTCACTTTACTGGGGACATTTTCAAAGACTGCATTGGATAATTTGCAATGAATATAAAATTTGCTTACAATCTTGCTTTGGGCCTGAAGAAAATCACACAAAGCAGAAGTGACAAATAAGGTATTAGTGACTTAAGGACACCATCCCTACATCATCTGCATGGCAACTACCCAACCATTTATATGTCATCTGCTTTCCATTGTTCAGCACTTCCTTAGAACCATGAATTACAGCCAATTGTATACAGTATTTTGTTAAATTTAACTAGCTGCACTGTTAGAGCAAATATTCCAGATTATAGAATTTAAAAGATATGAGATTTTACTTCATAAATTATGAAACAAATTTGCTCCTGGAGTAAAAAAAAAAGAAAGATATACAGGAAGTCCTTGCTATACAGAACCCCTTTATATGAAAATTTTATTTTACTACCAAGGTTTGTTATACAGCCTAAGATTCTTTAGTTACGTAAAGTTTTGGGGAAGAGGTAACTACAGTACTGTATATAAAATGACCTGCAAGCAAAAAAAAAAAATCTCAACTTCGTTCAAATTAAACTTGACACAAAAAAAACAGAGAAACACCATAAGTCAAATTTACCTTCAGTGCCACCATCACTGCAAGTTATCTACCCGTCAGTTTGTTTATGAAAGTTAAGTGAACCGTACCTACCGTGTCCGAAGTCCTTAAAGCGGTAATACAACATTAAATCATTTACTGATAATAAATGGACCATAATTGTTTAGTTCTTCTTTTTTTTCATAATAAAAATAAATTATCATTTGAATGGTAGATTTAGGAGGGTAAATATGAACATACATTCCCATTATTGAGGTCTAGGAAGCAAACAGGCAGTTACTAGCATTCTAATATCCTAATTTTATGTACTAATTGGAACATGGAGGCATTAGAAAGGGTTGGTGACTTTCCACATACATTAATTAATACGTTATCAAGCCACTGTGAAAGCTTTTCAAATTTAGATATTTAAACACTTCATGAAGAAATGTAAATCTTGAAAGAGAGTGTGTGTGTGTGTGCGTGTGCGCATGCATGCTTGCGTGCGTGCGTGCATCAACAATGGTACGCATTCTGTAAATCAAGGACTTCCTGTACTGGTATTCTAAAAAAATATATATATATAGATAAAAAAATAAAAATATATATATATCAGTGCTAGTAAATGTAACAGCTTTGAGCATCTGTACAGGTGTTGACCGTTATATGATCGATCAGTTTTATGATGTTAAAAATTAACACCATTTGCTGCGATGCGATGGCTAAGATCAGTTTTACAATGGTCATGGCCTCCAATGTTTGTTTACAAAACCTAATAAATACTTTTAAAAAAATTAGAAAATATTTTTATTCATTTCCTTATCTAAGCTATTGTGTATTACTATTTTTTTTTTTTTTAAATTACATGTATACAGTAATATCTCGGTTAGCTGGAATCCCTTAGCCGAAACTCCACAATAGCTGCAATTAAAATTTGCTCGAAAATTTTCCGGAAAATTTCTCTCAATTCCGGGTTTGTGGACGATTTTCCAAGTTTGAAAATCAGGCGCATTTTCTGGAAAATTCTGAGAAAATTTACAGAAACCCTCTTCAAATCACTCCGTTCTGGGTCTAATGCATCCCTACGTCCCAGGTGTGTGGGTGGCTTAGCTGTTTGGATTGCTTAGTTCATATTCTGCTGCCATTGTAGAAGGTTGATCCCTTGCTAGCTGCTGTTTTTGTGTACAATTTATGTTGTGCAGTACTGTACATTACTGTACCAGAACAAAATCAGCCAAGAATACAGTGTTAAAGCAGTGTTAAGAATGTAAAAGGTGATTACAGATATGTATACTATATGTACTGTACATTTAGTAAGTGGGAAACACTGGAGCACCTTAGCTTTCGTCTTTATTTAAGACATCTTCAGGTAAGGAGGCCCACTAATCCCCCACCCCAGATAATGGATGGCCTGATATTGCATCAGGTCAGATCAGTATGAATCACTAGTCCTCCACCCAACCTCCATCACTAGTGTCAAGATGTGATTACAGTTATGTATTACATTCAGCTGAGTGGACAGAGTCTGCCTACTCAAGGATCAAAATGAGAGGATCTGCTGGTGAGTACTGTACTATATATACATTATAGTAGTACAGTAGTAAACATTATTTTGTTTACAATATTAACAATGCTGTACATGTACAGTGGTGATTGCATCATGAACACAGCTCCTGTGATATGCATCATTTAGACTCGGTGAAATTTTCCTGTGAAGAGTGGAAAATACCACTCTGTTTGCTATAACACAGCTTCATTCATGCCCGTATCACATAGATTTTTATTTTTATTTTTAAATCTACAGTATTTTCTCAATTTAACGAACTAATTTGAGCCACCCTCTTCTGTTAAATAAAAATTTCCGTTAAACCGAACTTTCTGTTATTTCCGTTAAATTTAGCGAACTAGTTTGCTAAATCGAGCGTGATTCCATTAAATTCCACGCCAAATGCACCGCTTGGCACATGGGGTTTGTTTACATCCACTCAGTCTGTGTCCTGCCACCACCATGTGTTGTTCACTGCTACCTCTCGGTCAATTAACTTCTGTGCTTAGACATCATGCTGAAAGTCTCTCAGAAAGGAAGTGGTGTGGGGGAGAAAGTCAAGAGTGCAGCTGTTAATTGGAAGAAGTTTGGAAATAATAGAAAAAACTGAAAACATACACCAAACCCCCTAATTTAAGGTAAGTCATGAATAATATTTCTAATGGTTTTATGTACATATCATGTGTCTGAGGTGTCTCCATAGGTGTGAGGTTATTAACAGAATTAATCTTGATTTAACGAACTATGTAGTTTACTAAATTGAGTGAAAAATAACGGAAAAATTTCCTTCCGCTAAATCAAGAGTTTGTCATATCGGATTCCATTAAATCGAGAGTATACAGTACTGTATTTATTTAACCAAACTTTTAGATAAAGTATTCAAGATTATTTTGGTGAAAAAATTAGTGTGTCTAACCTAATTACAACTGGTTTTAGTTATTCTGGTATCAGCATTTCTTATTTATTTATTTTTTTAATAAATGAATGGAATCCCCATCATTATATTATGGCTGAAATATTTTGTTTAAGGATCTTTTATTGGAAAATTCTCATAGAAGAATTTATATAGGATCATCGTGGTATCAAATTCATCTCTCTAACCCAATTAGAAGTTTAGAACATGCTGTGAGGAAGGGAAGTGGGGAAGGAGAGGGACCATTGGAGGGTAAAAGTAATGGTGCAGACCCCCCCCCCCTCCCAACCCCACAAAGGGTCACCTCTCATCAGTGCTTGTCATTGACTCCTGCCTCTCACTGATTTTGTCATTCATGATACAATATTTTTTATTATTCATTAATTAGTAAAGATACATTATTATAATAATCTGTGCTTATTAATAATTGTAACTTTCATGAACAGTACTGTATCTATTTCATACGTAAAAAATAATGTCATCAGGAACACATCTCCATATATGCAATGGTACAAAATTTATTTCTCAAATACAATCAGCAGATGTTGCGAATAGAAGTTTATACTGTACACTCTTTTGTTAGCAGCTTCGCGCCTCAAAAATACTTTAGCTTTCATCTTTATTCAAGACATCTTCAGGTCATGAGACCCACTAATCCTCCACCCAACAATGGGTGACCTGACAGTGCATCAGAAGGTCAGTAATATGAGACCCCTAATCCTCTACCCAACCTCCACCTGACATTGCACCAGATCAGGTCAGTAACATGAAACCTACTAATCTCCCACAGCTCTGTGGGGGAACATGGCGAGCACAGCGAGCCCACCCAGCCATGTGCACTTGATATTAGGAGATATTCTGAGGTCAGTGTCAATTACTTTTTACTATACCAAAATTCTTGAGTACAATACTGCATTAAAGAAAAAGTATTGGAATTTTTTTATGAAAAGGGGGGTCCAGAATCCCAGGGCCCCCCCTGGATCTACCCTGTGTGCACACACACACACACACACACAGTGCTTTTCCTGCATTGTCACTATGAAAAAGTGATGTGCAAATATCTTGGTGATCCCTCAGCTGCCCACTTATATTGACAGCTGGGGGATCGTAACAGAGTACAGTGGTCCCTCGGTTAACGAGATTTTGGTTGACGAGTTACCTTCCATAAGATTCTTAACTTCGGTTAACGAGCAATCCCTCGATTAACGAGTTTCTTACGAGCCGACCTGAACATGTTTTCACTTGCATTTGGCAGTCCACCAGCTGTAGTATTAGTCCGCCAATACAGTAATCGGTTCTAGGGCTTAAATTCCTTACCATTTTAGCAAATATCAAGAAGTTTATACTACCGGTATTCAATAATTTTAAAATTTTAATATTAAATTTTTTAGTCATTTTAACAATTATTGAACATAATTGGAGGTAATGAAACTAGTTTTATGCGCGCCATCCGGCCTCTCAACACACCATACAGGCGTCAGTCTTTGTGTCTTTTCAGTGGAGGTAACATCTTGCTCGCGACTCTCTTCAACTAAACTCTTTTTTTTCTGTGTTTACAAGCAAATTATTGGTCATTTTGAGATTTATTTTACATATTGACAATATATAATGCAGTGCAGTGTTGATTTAAAGAAAATAATCTTGAATTACACCAAGAGAACTAAAATTTTATGGGTGAAATGGCGCCATGGGGTGACTTCTCTTCCTCCCCAATGCCTTCTCTTCTCCCTTCTCCACCCCCATTCTAATTCCCATCATCATCATCATCCAGGAGCCTTCTACATACACACCTCAAAGTATGTGTACTTTTCTACCTTTTTTGTTGACTTTAGTCAATTTTCGGTGAGCTGGAACCAATTACCCAAAAACCCATTGAAACAATGGTTTCGGTTAACGAGCAACCTTCTAGAACGGATTGTGCTCATTAACCGAGGGACCACTGTACTACTGTACACGTACATATTGTGTAAGGTAAATGAAAATAAATCTTTATTTTTGTATAAACTTAATGTTTTTGTCTAAATTGTGTATAAATTTATTGTTTCATGTCTTTATTTGATATAAATTTATTGTTTTTGTATTTATTGTGTAAAATTTATTTTATTTTGTGTTTTATAAATTATTGGAGTTATTTAGACACTTTAATCATTGTAGCAGCAAGATATAAAACTTGTTTGGGCTCATCAGGATCTCATGAACAGAACCCAATTTTTCCCATGAATAATTAATATCGATATATAGGGGGTCCTCGTTATCCAAGTAGTGTACTGTACAGTATTTTCTCTATTTAAAGAAACTAATTCGAGCCACCCCTTTCCTGTAAATAAAAATTTCCGCAAAATCAAATTTCTGTTATTTTTTGCTCGATTTAGCGAACTAGTTCACTAAATTGAGCGTGATTCCGTTAAATTCCACCCCAATTATGCCAATTGGCACGTGGGGTTTGTTTACATTCACTCAATCAGTATCCTGTCGCTACCACCTGTGTTGTTCACCGCTTGTCCTCGTTCTACTTCTTGGTCAATTAACTACTGTGCTTAGACATCATGCTGAAAGTCTCTCAGAAAGAAAGCGGTGTGGGGGAGAAAGTCAAAAGAGTGCAGCTGTCAATTGGAAAAAGTTTGGAAATAGTAGTAAAAAATGAAAACAATCACCAAACCCCCTAATTTAAGGTACCGGTAAGTCATGATATGTACCGGGTACATATCATGTGTCTGAGGTGTCTTCTTAGGTGTGAGCGTATTAATTGCATTAATACTAGGTCTGCTAAATTGAGAGTTCGTTATATCGGATTCCGTTAAATCGAGAGTTCACTGTACAAGGCAAAACAACAAAACATTAATAATTCTATGCATGGGTAAAGAGCAGTCATCCAACAACACTGTAATAACTAAGCACTACACACAAACAGTGTTGGTAACAAAAAATAGTTTCTCTCCATATTGTCTTAAAATAACAACCTCACTATTAAACATACAATATAGGGAGTTCCAGTACCTACCAACTGATGAAGAAATAGTAATAAAAAAAATATTACTGTACACAAAATCTCACAGCCAACCAGGCCATTTCGAGTCTTTAAGGGTGCCCAATCCTGGGTTGTTGCAATATGTCCAAAGTGTCAGGAGATGTCATGAGGGCAAGATACTGGGTCAGGAAGTCAGGAGCACAGTTTTTCTCCCCAAGCAGGTACTTCACTGTGAATATGTACTGCAGAGTTTTCTCCTTTAGGCAAAAAGTCTGGGTTGATGATGTCTATGAGGACCTTGTTCCCCAAAAGCTTCCCTAGGGTTAGGTGGTCCACCACCAAGACAAGATTGAGGCACCCTAGCAGGAATAACCTTGTCTTACAGAAGCACCAGATCACCGCCAGGGCCTCCCCCTCCACAGGCATCAAATGGTGGCTGCTGTACAGTGCGAAGCGCCTCCTCCCCTCCACAGAGGAGCGCATGTAGGACATCAAACCCTATTCTGTCCCTGCTTCGGTCTGTGACAGCAGTAGTGGGTCTTGTCTTGTCAAAAAATACCATTCCATCCCTGGCCAGCTGGCAAATTTCCTTCTGGGCTTGGATGAAACTTCCTCTGTAGTTGATCGTCTCAGTATACTCACTTACCTGGTAACAACAGGCTTCCTGATCAGCTCCCTGAAAGGTTCCATTATAGGGGCAGCAACCAGGAACGGCACCAGTCGGTTTACAAAACCATTCCACGATCTAATGTCAGTACCAGCAATGGTGGGCTGGGTGTGCATTTTAAAATGGTATCCTGGTGGTCATCAGTAGGTTTATAAGTATCCTATCCTAAGTGAAAGCCCATAAACTCAACTTCTCCTGTGCAAAACTTAAACTTCTCTGGCTCGAGTGTTATACCCTGCTTGGCGCACAACTCCAAGAAATAATATACAGGTACTTGCCAAAATGCCTCCTCCACACTGGTGTCATGGAGAAGCATGCTGTCAATGCATTTGTACTTCCTAGGTACATCCTGGATGGTGTTGTCAAACATTTTCTTGTAGGCATCTGGAGTGGAACAGTGGTCCATGGGGTTCCTGCAATACTGGTACAGTTCATAGTGGCCCCATGGCCTAACAAAAGTGGTGAGGCATCTGCTCTCTTTGTTGAATTGCATCAGCAGGGATGTAATTGCCACAATCAATCAATCAATCTTCATCGAGCTCCACCTGGAGGAACCCCCAGTGTGCGTCAGCAGCTGATTTGTACGTGTAGAGGAGAACTCCTGATACCATGTCAAATGGTGCAGGCATGTGGTGAGTCTCCTGGAGACAGCATACATTAAGTTTCTGGTAGTCCACTGTGTATCTGCAATGGCCAGACTTCTTGGGCATTACCTCCATCCTAGCCCACCACTCTGTAGCCTCTCCAGGGATGGGCTGCATCATACCCCTCCTGACATTCTCATCCAGGTATTGCTTCACTTCTGCCTCCTAGTCTAAACTACACATTCCACAGAGACGGAGCTGTATCTATTTACTCAAAGACCACTGTATACATACAATATATTGTATTTAAACAAAATAATGTACAATATTCAACTACTTTGCTGTCACTCAGAATCGAGTATGACGATCATCCGGCTATGATACAATGATATGAGTTATTAAAGATGTCACCTTTGTTGATGAGCTCTGAGGTGATTCGAGAGGCAGATACGGGACCGTAAGAGCTATCCACAGATGTTGCACGTGTGGAGGGCTACATTTAGTGCGGGAGAGGCGGTGGCAGCATCTTTCCAGCACTGGCGCTTGTCTGCTCGGTATGCAGTCAAGTTAACTCGAAAGTGTTGACACCTTCTTGTGTGGTGCTCCTCCAAGCATTAAGGTGTGGAGTAATCGTCTCTCAGGTGAGGGGGTCTATTTGCCACTTTTCAGGTTTGTTTTAAGACTATCCTTATACTTTTTCTGTTGCCCGCCAATGTTGCATTTACCATTCGTTAGGTGACTGTAAAGTAGCTGCTTTGGCAGTCCACTGTCGTCCATGCAGGTAACATGGCCAGTTCAACGTAGTTGCTCATGGATAATGGTAGCCTAGATGCTCCTACAGGTGGTGTCAGCAAGAATACTGACATTTGTTCTCTTGTCTTCCCAGAGAACTTGGAGGATGGAATGTAGACTATGTTGGTGAAAGATTTCAAGTGCTTTGAGGTGCCTCCTGTATGTGACCCATGTCTTGTTGTCATATAGCAGGGTGGGGAGGACCACTGATTGATAATTTGATAATTTCAGCTCCCTACAGCTGAAGACATGGGTACAGAGTCTACCAAAGGCTGACATGCACATCTCATCTGATAATGAATCTCTTCATCGATGTTCACAGTGGTGGACAGGTGGGAGCCAAGATACTGAAAGTGGGTAACATTAGAGAGGGTAGACATATAATACATAAGTCTTATCAATAACGAAATTGTTAATGATAATAATAATCACACACACAAACACATCTCATCAGTCCATATAGCACGAGGACTTCCATATACAAACGATACCTCACTAGTCGGGAATCGATCCATGTTCACAAACAGAGGTCCAGGGTTCGATTCCCGACTAGTGAGGTATTGTTTTTACATACATACAGACATACATACATATATACTTACCCTGAAAACCGACATCCCATAAACCACTGATTCGCATAACCGACTACCTCACAAGTTTCGTTGATACCCTAGAGATCCGACGATTGGGGGAGGAGCGGTAGAGCTGTTTTGAATTTGGCGGGCAGTGGCGTGGTGTGAATTCTTGCCACGAGAGGGCTTTGTGTGCTGTCTCTTGACTCATTCCTGCCTTTCTGCACTTGTTTACACTTATGTGTCTCTGACTTATTGTATTATGCAATCATGAAATGCCCCAGTGATAGTTCCTCTTGTTCTGAGCTTGATGTGATGTGATAAGGCATAATAAGATGTAATAAGAGTGGTGATAGACCAGCAGAGAGTGGTAGAGATTTGAACTTGCCACCCTAGACCATCTCTACCATCCTCAACACAGGTAAATAAAAGTCTCAATTTATGCTTTACAGTCCTTATTTAATGCTTATTATGATTGCTTTATATTTCTGCTTTATTTTCTTGCTTGACAGTGTATAGATATATCAAGAGTAGATGGGAGTTTTTGGAGGGTGGCCGATCCCGAACCTTCAGAATTTGTTATGTTCTTATGGGATTAATTGCTTCGATAACTATTGATTCACTAACCAACGACTTTTCACAGTCCCTATATGCATCGGTTATCGGGGTATACCTGTATATATACAAAAGACAAATACTATACTGTTATTTGAAAAAACTTTATTCGTAAAGAATTATAAAACATTAATACAAAGTGTTTGTCGTATGTATATGAGTCTATGTGTATAGATGCATAAGTACTGGTTTATTTGTGTACAGTACAATAATTTATACCTATGTTATCCAGTATGATGAAAGATACTGTACATGTCCTAAATACACATGACTTTTATACAGTATTTGCAGCAATGTTGATAATAAACAAACTAGGAAGATATCTTCATATATGCTTCAATGTTGTCAAGCATTTTCAGGCACTTCCACTGTGCAAAATGTCTATGTGGAGAACAGGGATACTGTGATTGGTTTAATTAAGATGGATACAGTAGTGCCATATTATAAATAATTAATCCTTTGTGAACTACATAAACTCAAAATAAAAGCATTTGTAGTTTTCTAGAGCACAGTATTTACTTTTTTCAGCATATCCACCATTTTGACAATTTAAATGACCCAACTTGGAACCTTTCAACCAAACCTCATACCCAGGATCCAACATTGCACAACAAAAAACTAAATAAACAATTACTTTACCTCCCCTGTGATTTTCTAGCTGTACTCAAAAGGTTCAAACAACTTTGCCAAAGGAATGTCTCCCGGTTGACAATTTTTTCACACAATACCATTCCAAAATAAGTGAGAATATAGGTTAATTACTTTTGTATATGACTTGAACCCTTAAACATTAATTGATGGTAGGGTGAGCAGCTAACATCAATGGATGTTTCATGGTTCTTACAATCCAGTTTTGTGCATATGGGTACAGTTAGGGAATCTTTAACAGCTGTTTAAGGGTTAATGCAATTAAGTCAAGGAAGGAAATAAATAACCATATACAGTACTGTAATGGAATATAATATATTTTAAGTTACCATTTCAACCACCATGAAGAGTGGAAATAAAGAGAATATTATCATTTTCTTGTATCACATAGTCCAATTGGCCAAGTAACTCCCAGTCAGCATCATTTATCAGCACCAGGATTCCTGGTCGAACAGAATTACCCTGAAGGAACAGCTCAGGTCTTTCTTGGAGGAGGTTATCTTTAATCCACTCTAGCAGTTTGGCAACAGTCCATTTTGAATCATCCAAGTCAACAGAGTGCTGTGATACATTATTAACTAAAAACTCAGCCCCACCTTTGAACTCAACAGTGACCTTCATAATTCACAACCTTTTTTAAGTTTTTGATAAAAGTGGTATGTGTAAATACAAAAGGGAACAGGTACAGTAATCAGATAGCTTTTGGTGTTTGGAAGATGTTCAATTGACAGATGTGGATCCAAAACTAACGCTGCATGTCTCTTACCTGTTGGGTGTGAGAGATATTTTTCATTACTATTTTCATTGATAATTTTTTTAAAGTAATCATGAAACTAATACAATACTAGACTTTGGATAATGTAGTAGATCAATAAAAGAGAATTAATGGTAGTTATGTTTACTTAAGTAACCATTAGTAAACACTTAACATTGAATGTTTTATGTAACTTAAAAAAAGCCAACATGTGCATATAAATGCATTTATAATAGGTAATTGCTTAAACATTAAATAGTACTGTACGTGTATATTTTGCTTAGTCTGGATATTTTTCAACTGCAAGTATACTTTCAATTGGTATGGTATATAAACATGTTTAAATAATATTTAAACATAGTATATGACTTACAATGTATAGTCCCCTGCAGTTCCCTCTGTGGCAGGGGCTAGAGCATGTGTTTGTTTACATCACAGGTAATTAGGTGAATGAATTGGAGTAACCTTGCAATTACGACCCGGCTAAAGACTTAAAATAAAAGTCAATCTTTATTTCTGAATCCAGGCATTTCTAGTCTGATTCTGATTTTATACAGAGTATCATATAGGATGCCATTAACCCCCAGTTAGCTGTCTGTTGGATAGTGGCAGTGTGGTGAGGTGTAAAGATGGGGGGATACTGACACTATCCTACTTGTATCTGTTTATTAAACCATCCTCAATCTTTAAAAGTTAATTATTATTATTATATTTGATTTGATTTAACACTTTCACAGTCAAAGAATTTCCTGTCGGTAAAGATTCGGACTTCCGCTGATTCAAAAGACCATCACAATTCAAAATCTTCATTTCATCTTTGTGTCCAACTAACTCTGCTACCCTTGTTAGGATTGTATACATATTCTGCATCGTATGTTTATATATATTTTATATTAGACTCTGGTGTATATGGTAATCATATAGCTATTCAAGATTTTTTTAGTCTGTCCCCGAGTGATCACTCTCCAGGAAGACACCAGGATTCAAAAAGTGACTGAACACAAACACAATGGTGCCATATCTCTCCAAACGCTCTAGCCCCTGTCACATGTGGAAATGCAGGGGACTGTACGGTTGCCTCCAGATGAACATACCACAGCTCAGGTATGGGTACCCAAGTCATCATCTCAGGGTATGAGATGTGTCAATGCAGCACCTTAGTCAGGGCTGAATGTATGAGAGTGAAATAGTGAAATTACCCTGTTTGTGATAAGATACAAACAATAAAGGAGGTAAAAAGATTAACGAACCCTGTAATATGTGTTATGAAGCATTGTTGTGTAGCCAGCAAACAGGGTAATCCACGGCTTTACGCTCATGACTACTGCGCTGCGCTGCTACGTCTCGTACCCGAGCCCTCACACACTCCCAGGCCGTGGTACATTCATGTGGAGGCAACTGTACATCTGGATTAAGATAATTTCATAACTTTGGGGTTTGTGTGTGTAAATCAAAGCATGGGACAATTTTTGTTTTTTAAGTTTGAATTTTTTTAAAGTAAAGCTTCATAAATCGTGGAATGCATGTATTGTGTTGTATATGCGATATGTGGTAATACCTGTACTTCAATATTTAAAAACTAATTATATATAAGTATTGTACATAAAAATAGTTTTACCTGTTCTTTCACATTTTCAAGGGCATTGGCAGAGCGTTGAATAGATTCCTGTTGATATCCAAGATGAGTTAAAAGTTGTGTCAACTTCTGAAGATTTTCCTCTGAGTTTTTTATAGCATGCTCCTGTAGGACAATAATATATATAATATCAAATAGTATTCATGATATCAAGAGAACTTTATAACCATGACCTTGACAAATTATGTAGAAAATTTTAGGGTGGCTGAGTGTCAACTACCCTGATCAGTGGTGAAAATTTTGTAGACTGTTTATAAGTGCATAGCATACTGTACTGTAATCTTGGAAATACACAGACAAATATTGCTTATAATTGCATAGAGTATTCTTGTTAAAACTGTACATTTTACCAAGCAAACAACTAATTAACTGTATTGATAGAGTATACCTGTATAATTAAATCATCACTGATCTATATGACAGTATTAATATGTCTGATTCCATGAAATGTCCTCTTAGCTGGAATCTTCGATCCTGGAACTTTCCATTGCCCGGAAAATAAAATTTTTGAATTCTGAGAAATTCTGAGAAACTCTTTTCTATTCCACAACATTCAAATGAATTTCAGAGCAATAACATCATGTATCAATATGTGCCAAGCACGTGGGTGGATAGGCTCAGAGTGCTCATGTGCTATGATTGGCTACTACTATCATGTGCCTGCATGGGATGCCTATGATTGGCTGATGTATCTCAGTCCATCTCCTCAAACTCTAGCATCATGACACTTAGTTTATTGTCTCCTGCCATTATACAAGCTTGTTCACTCAGTCACTGCTATTTTTGCATATGATCTGTGTCGTGCAGTACTGTACATTATTATACCAGGACACAATCAGCCAAGAATACCATTAAAGATGTATAGTGTACGGTATATTCAATAAGTATGAAAGTACTATATGTACAGTACTGTAGGCGAGTGTTTAGAGGGTATATTTACAATACAGTTTAGCATATGTTAATCCCTCCTTCATGGAAGGAGAGGAGAGTGACAGCAACATCTGCTACAGTAGGTGGTACAGGATAAAGGCAGGCCATCCTGTATCATCACATCAATATTTGGTCTGCCTGGATCACAAGTTTAAGACGACAGCATCTGCTGGTGGGTACAGTATAGTGTATACAGTAGTATGTATATTCTGTTTATTTACAATATACTGTACATGTATAGTAGTGTTTGCTTAAATAAATACAGCTCTGTGTCTGTCCGACTGCGATTAAGCCTCCATAGTTTAGATGTGGAAACATTCAACAATGCCCAGAAAAATTCTGTAGATGTGCATGTTTTTCTGGGGATAGGAGAATTTTTTTTGATACCAAGAAATCTCCCAAACCCAGAAATGCTTTGCATCACTTGTTCCTGTTAACCAGGATATTAATGTATTTTAAAAAAAATTTAATTATAGAATTATTATAACTTATTCTATAATGAAAAATACACCTGCAAAGGAGGAGGGTAACTGTGTGGTGGGAGAGGGAACTACTTGGGGCTTAGAACACTGAAGATTTTATGAAATTTTTAAATACTGTATGTAAAAAAATGTAGTACAGTACAGTATGAATATAATATCCTTCCAAAGATATTGCCTGAAAGGTTTTTTGGTGGTACAGTACTTTCCACTTCCAACTTCATATTTTTCCCGCCTCTGCTCACAGTCGTGTAATATTTCAATGTGATTCTGATCTTTTAAAATGTTGTTTTTGCATAATGTAGTACTACTGATATGTAATTTGTCTTAGTATGCCTTATTGTGAGCAAAAAGACGTTTTTTTTTCTAAAAACCAGTTTTTGTAATATAGTATATTGAATTGTATATTTGCTACCAGAGTTTAACAGTTAATTCATGTACAGTATACTACTTCTGATAAACTTCCAACATGCTTATGTTTGAAATAATGAATGTATGTAGTATCTATATATAATTTAGCTAAATATCTTTCTCATCAGAAACGGTCATCCTACTGATTATGAATAAACTCATTTAGAAACACATCATTACTTCAGGACAAAATTGGACAGGTTTGCAGCAGCCAATCAGCTGTAACTCTTGAGGAGGGGGCGGGGCCATCTTTTCTCAGCTGAGAAAAAATGCGATATAACAGTGAGCCTCACTACAGGTAATTTATGGAACTAATTCATTCATATGTTTTACATAATCTGTACCTCTGATCTAAATACTGCCAAAGGTAATTAATTCTAACCTGTAGGGCCATATTCCTGGCTGAATGAGTGAGCATATCAGCTGATTGTGATCCACGGTTAACCTGTCTGCAGATGGAGCCCATGTTGTTAATGTTGACTTGCACACGTTCAGCCAAACGATTTTTTGAATCCACAAAAAGATTCTTTGCACTGGTACTAGATGCAGATGCCATAACAACCTGGAACATGTGTACACCAAAAGGCTAGCAAGGCTACAACTTGAACAATTATAGAAAGACCTTTAACATTTGTGAACACCATTGGAGAGATTATAAAAGACAAAATGAGTGTAAACAACCCATATTATCTATCTCTTAGTCAGGTGAATTAATGCAAAAATCGTTCAGAGCTGGCAGAAAGTGTAAAATTTGGCATGAAGTTACCTTTAGCCATATAGAAACAATTTCAGGGTGGGGTTCACACTGGGACCTCACTCTGGTGGCATTTTGAGCAAATTCAAAATGGTTTTCTCAATTCCACAGCCCAAACCATAAAAGGTCATATCTCAAGAACTATTGGGCCAATTTTGATCTCGTTTCTTATATTTTTGAGGATGCACGATCAATCTAACTATGTTTTGAGGTCAAGGCCACATGATAAGTTAAGGTCCAGGTCATTTTTTACCCTAAAATATCTATATAGCTCTCTCTCTGAAACCGCTGGGCCAATCTACTTTATCAATCTATAAATGATTTGGAAACGACAACATAAGTAGACAGCTATATATATAAAACACAGACATTACAATATCGAGTAGGTAGTATTAATGTATCATAAGTTGCAGTAAAATGTGTCCAACGGCCCTGCACTGGAAGTGCACTTAATGTCTATCAGTAGAGAGCTCTTATTGACTAGTGTGAAATGTCATTTCTTATTGATGCAAAAATAAATAAATAAAAAAAAAATTAGATCAAAACTAAAATACATCCCTTCACCTACTAACTCTAGAGTACTGTACTCTTGATATAATCAACCCTATGAACAACTGCACTGCTGTTCTAACTAGCCACAATCAAGCACCAACACAGTGACACCACCTGAAAAATGACTACCATTAGATAGTTATACAGTGTAATCAACAAGTTTTATTTTAATCGTGGGAAACCGACAAGCATAGTACAGTACTGTATATAGGCCACAAAAGTGTTACATATAAATGCAGATAGTGGCAGGCCTGTATCGTAGTGTGTGGTATGAGGTACTGTGGTCATGGCAGTGGTGGAGATTGTCTTCACAGGTGTGCTCACAGCCACCATGAAATACCAAAATGGGATTGAGGAAGATAACTTATTTAACCAATAGTAAGGTGGTGGGGTAGCCCTCACAGTTTTACATTTGAGGCAGGGACACCCCCCACCCCCCCCTGACATCCGACACTCAAACTTGTCCACCAATCAGCTCCATCATTACAATACTACAAGTCATTCATTCATAAATTTGGCATTGTAACATTGCCCCATTTACGTAAACTTCACCACAAGGGGTAAAATAACTGAGACAACTGTACATAAAGCAAATACTCACTGTTTTGGGAGGATGGTGAAATGGGGCATGTGTAAATGTGAATGGAGGGATCCTACACAGGCCATTGGCCTTCTTTTATTGGCATGGCCACTACTAATGGGTGGCTATTAGGTAAATAAGGTATTGGATTCATTTTTCTTGGGCTGTAGTGGGATTGGGGATTTGCAAATTTAAATTGGCTATATATAAGGTGAAAAATAATTGTAGCTTCTTTATAATGTTGAAATCCCCCAAATACACGCATGTATCTTACCTGAGGGGGCTTCACTATTATTGTATTACCGTATGTGTTTTCTTACTTTTTTTTTCTTCCCTGATATCACTCCTGAGATCAGCTGTATAATTCAGACTGAACATCTTGAGAGGTGGTCCAATCAAGCTAATGAAAATTAGTGTTGATATTGTCTGAACTTTCTGAGATGATCACAAAGGGTCATGATTATGTTTATCTACAAGAAGCCCTGTTCATAGTCACATGATATTTATTAGTATGATATTAACACTCTCGGGATCATACACTCATAAGTGGCGTTTTGATTTAATGTAAATGAAACTTTTGCCTTGCGATTAGAGATGCCAGTACAGTGAGTTCTGCTATAACGCGTGTTTTGATAACGCGAATTTGCTCTAACGCGATTTATGAATAGAGGAACGATATTTGTATAACTCAAACGCTTGTTTGCTGTAACGCAATTTTTGCTTACTATTTCTCCCATTTTGTGGTATTAACTGTGAATATGGTAAAGAAGAATATCTCCAAGAAGCGTTCTGGTGACCGCATTCCCGGTGATGATCGTAAAAGAAAGGATATAACACTTGAAGAGAAGCTCGATGTTATCAACCTCAAAATCACCCTTCTCCCCCATCAAGTTATATTCATATTTTTTCAAGGTAAAGTGTTACATTTACTGTATGATTTCATTATTAGATATGAATGTAACATTTATTTAGACTGTGCTATCCTTTGTGTTAGGCTAACTACTAATTTTTTTTCAATTTCGAGTAGTAATCTGCACCTAACCCTATTTTCTCCATAAGCCCTGTTATTTCTATTATGCGATTTTCTATAACACGATATTTTACAAGAACACAACTATCGCGTTATAGCAGAACTGACTGTATGGCTTTTTCTTAAATTTTCTCTGAAAGTTTCTGGTTGAATTTCTTCAAATTGACAATAACACATTTGCTGTAATCAGACACATCTAAGTTGCCTCAACAATTGCAACCCCAGTTGCAATTTCAAATTCTGTGTCATTACTAAGGAATAACGATGTCTCGGGTGCACTCTAAGATTGAGAGAAAACGGAGGACTCAGGCGTCCTGAAGCAATGAGAAAACGGACTCCTCAGACGGGGGACTCAAATAAAGAAAGCATTGCTACATGTTTTGTGGACTACCGGTATACGTAGTATTGAGCGTACCCTTTTCATCACTTTGTAATAAACCTAGCCATACCTATGTGTTTTTCTGATACTTACCATAACATTATGTATGTATTTAGTGGGTCTAAATCAGTGGTGTCAAACTCATTACCTTTCGAGGGCCAATTCTTATTTTAGTTAACCTCTTCAGGGCCAACACAAGTGCTATATCACATATTTGCAGAATTGAAGTTTACAGCTTCACACATTGCCTTACCAGGAATACCTCATTTGGGTTTGTCTGATCTTAAGTACTGTATGTAAAATTCATTTTACTAAATAAACATGATTATATCTATTTCTTTCATAATTCCACTGGATGATAAATTTTACCATCATCCCACGAGCCACACCTGACCATCCCAAGGTGTATTTTGATAATCATTTACCGTTACAGGTACACCACCGATCTTCTGGGAACTGATGGTTTGGCACCTCGTTTAGTCCGGACAAAATTAATAAACCCATTTCATTTATACTGTACTAATAAACCTGTATCATTTATACTAATGTATTTCATTAAATAATTTAACTCACATTTAATTCACATTCAATATTTGTTTAATTAACAATCCTGTTTCATTGACAATGTACTAATAAACTTGTATCATTTATGCAAATGTATTTCATTTAATTCACATTTAATTTACATTTAATATTTGTTTAATTTCAGTTTCTAGCAGTCCATGGTGCTTTCGAGACACAGGAGGTGTATCATGAGTGGGTCGGAGGTGTACTGTTGAATTATTATTACACGAACTCGGTTGGTCCAGCAAAACAGATAATCCGGCAATGCTTTGGAACCAAGATGCCAGAAAATCGGTGGTGTACCTGTAATTGGGTAGCTATATTCCTTTAAAATTAGTTGTCTTTAAAATTATCTGTGTTTTTTTTATTATGTTACAGGCTACTATATGCCATGACAGCTATTATTACTGGGTTTTGATTTTTTATTGCTGAGTTTGTCATTTTACAGGCAATGTATCATGGACTCTTGGGATAGGCAGCGAGTTATTATTACTAGGCTGAACTGTCATTTTTTATAATAATGTTACAGACTATATGTCACAGCATAGGCTGTTGCTGCTGGGTTTAACTATCGAGTGTCAACTGCTTTGTTATCATGTACAGTAATGTATAATGGTCTGAAATATTTTGGACCTCCTCCCCCTGGAAATCTTGAGCCACCTGCAGACACCCCCTCCACTTCTACACAGCCCAGTGACACAGTGTCAAGCTCCCCTGTCCTTTCTACTTCTACACAGCCCAGTGACACAGTGTCAAGCTCCCCTATTCCTTCCACTTCTAGACAGCTCAGTGGCACAGTGTCAAGCTCCCCTGTCCCTTCCACAGTCTGGTGATACATCAGCTAAGTACAGCAAGGCTGCACCTGTAGAACCTGCAGACTAGCCATCTCTCTTGTATAATAAGGAAAAAACAGAGCTTGTTCGAAAGCCAAATCTGATTTAGTTATGAAGCAGCATGTTAGTAAGGTGGAAAGTGGAATGGGCAATCACATTTATTATCTTGGCAAAAGAATTCAAAATGAGCTAATAAATGCCATCAGTGGAAAGATATTAGAAAAAATGATGGAAGAAATCAAAGCATCAAAGTATTTCTCCATCATTTTAGATTGCACACCTGATCTAAGTCATAAGGAACAGCTCTCTGTCATACTTAGGATTGTGTCACTGGAAGACACACCACAAATAAAGGAACATTTCATAGGGTTCCTTGTGACAGAGGAGTCAACTGGGGCAAATTTGTCATCCCTCATTCTTAAAAGGATAGAGGAGTTAAACATCCCCTTTGAGAATTGTAGAGGGCAGTCGTATGACAATGGTGCCAGCATGAGGGGCAAGAATAAAGGTATGCAAGCCAGGCTGCTTCAGCAGAATTCAAGGGCCTTATTTGTTCCATGTGGGGCCCATACTTTAAATCTACTGGTCGCTGATGCTGCTGAGAGCTATCCAGATGCCATTGGCTACTTTGGATATTTGATAAAACTCTTCACACTGTTTTCAGGCTCCACCCAAAGATGGGGTATCCTTTTAAAACACGTCAAAACCACCCTGAAATCATGGTCGGAAACCTGGTGGGAGAGCAAGGTAAAAAGTATAGAGGCAGAAAGATACCAGGCTGTGCAAGTCAGACAAACACTTTTGGAGGCGAGGGAAACTACTGCAGATCCTGTTATTTAGGTTGAAGCCCATTCTTTGGAAGAGGAGGTTGGATCCTATCGTTTTTCTATTTACTCGGTAGTGTGGTATGACATCCTCAACAACATTCAGCATGTGAGCAAGCTAATGCAATCAACCTGCATGCAATTAGATGTGGCTGTAGACCTGTTGAAGAAAACAAGAGATTCCCTTACCAGAAACAGAGACACTGACTTTACTGGTGTACAGACTACTGCTAAGGAGATATACAAAGAGATGAATGTGGAGACAGTACTAAAACAAAAAAGGTTAAGATCAACAAAAAGGCACGTTAGTTACGAATCTGTAGATGAACCTAACAGTGATGCACTCAAGAAAATGGAGATCACCTTTTTTAATGTAGTAGTGGATGCAGCCATTTCTTCCCTTGATGAAAGGTTCCAGACCTTGGGAGAGGTGAATGCCAAGTGTAGGGTGCTACACAACTTCATGAACATGTCCGAAGAGGACCTGATGCAGCAGTGTGACACACTGAGCAACACTCTTACACTTAGATATTGATGGCAGGGAATTTGCGGTGGAACTGCCATTGTTTCCACAATTACCATTAAGTAACATGACAACCATGGAACTTCTGGCTTTCTTGCATGACAAGAAAATGATGGAAATATATCACAACATGTGGGTAGGTCTGAGGATCTCTGCTGCTCTCCCTGTAACAGTGGCCGCTTCAGAGAGGAGCTTCTCAAAGCTTACATTGATCAAAAACTACCTAAGGTCTAATATGATGCATGAACGCCTCAGTGGACTGACCATTATCAGTGTGAATCATAAGCTTTTCAGACAATTATCATATGATGATATAAGAGATGACTGCTGCAAAAAAAATCAAGGGGAGTCAGGCTGCAGAGAAAGTATGCATTCAGTTAACAGTAACTATACCATTAGAGACCACTACAGTACATACTGCAAATTGCTATGGGTACATTTGTCACCAATTTTAAGACTTTTTATTTTTTCTTTAATATTTCTCTAAGCATGACAATAAATGTTTTACTTCTTATTTGATAAGTATTCAGTGCAATGGCCAGTATCTTTTTATGGGGACTGAATTAAAATTCTTTTACTTATTTTATATGTACTGTACAGATATGAGTGTTTGTGTAATTATTTGCTCGGGATAGGCATAAGTATGTGTGTGTTCCTGAAGGTTGGAGTGGATTAGTCAGACCTAGCATGTGTATGTGTGGTGGGGGGACAGCTAAAATTTTGCCGAGAGCGCCAACTTTGCCAGGGCCGGCTCTGCACTAGATGTCACCTTACTATTTCATTTGGCTAACGCCAGCCAATTTTATTCAGCACAGAAAGACCTCTTGTACACAAGGGGTTAAACCAATTTTTTGAGGAGAATTTTAAATGTCAATGAAGGACTTCAAATTTTGCAAAGTCCTGGTTACATTTGAAAAAAGAAAACAAATTCAGGTCTTTCATGAGTGAGAAAGGGATATACTCGTGATAATTATTACACTAAGCTCCAATCTAAAACAAAAAGTAATTTCACAGGTGATCAAAAGAGAAATTTGATAGGCTACTTTATTTTATTACCAAATGAGTATGTTTTATTGTACATTGTTGAAAATATTGTATAGTAATTATCATTTTGAATCTTGTAGCAGAAATATAATTCAACCATCCCACAAAAAAATTAATATAAGCTAATTTATTCAATTCATTCCATCATCTGATACTCTGTACAGGAATCTCACTTCATATAATACTTCAGTACATAAGATATGAAAGATTCTAACTACAGTACAGTACAGTACAGTCCTCCAAGTGCATCCTAGGAACAATCAAAACCTAATGAGAATACGAGTGATCATTTTAAAGTATAAAGTAATCTGGTCTTGGTTGCTAAAGTTTCTCCAAAGCACAGTACAGTACAGTATCATAATGCATGTACAGTGTGTTCCCAATTTTACAAATACTGTATGTACCCTAAATATCATTACAGCACAGAATTAGTCACAAGTACAGTATTTTAGTTGTACAGTACTCTGAATCTCCCAGGTGATAAAATGAATGCAAGAAAAATAAAATAAATAAATAAATAAATAAATGCAGTACAAAAGACATTTCCCTGACACTATCAAGCTGTACAGTAAATTCATATTAATGAACACTGCTAAAAAGTAATAATATCTCCATTAGCCGGATTCCCTGTTAATCTGAACTCTTTGAAAGCCGGAATTGAAATTTTCTCGGAAAATCGTTCCCAAAGCAGGAATTTTCCGGAAAATTACGGATTTGTGAGCGATTTTCCGAGGGGCACATTTTCTGGAAAATTCTGAGAAAATTTTCCCAGTACCAGAAAATTCCGGAGATGGGGAATTTTTTCCGGGTTTGAGAGACGAAAATCAGGCGCATTTTCCGGAAATTCTGAGACAATTTTTCCTGTACCCAGAAAATTCTGGGAATGTGGGATATTTTCCTGGTTTGAGAGATGATATAACGTGCAATTTCTGGAGCTCCCGAGAAAATTTTTGCGTTACCCGGAAAATTCCGTAATGAGTTTTTTTCCGGGTTTGAGAGCTACTACACTTTATTTTAGCCATCTTGTTTTAGTTTGGAACCAATGGCTACAAAAATAGTCCACCAGTGTCACCAAAGACACAACAAAGTTGATAATTACAGTTCTTAGAGCACTTAAAAATAATGTCTGTGGACACAGGCGACTGGTACTGAGCATGCATAGTGCAGGTGAGAAGGATGATCATTAAGAGAATGGGAAGCACCCCAGAATTTCAATCACACAAATGCTTGTGCTCCCAAAGATTGGCAGATTTCAGCCTTGGAATCTTCTTAACTGTGTGGACTTTTTATGTGTAGGTCCACAATTATTTGACTATCTAAGTGGGAAACCACTTATAATGAAGACATTTATTATGAGGACCCCCTGTACTAACCGAATTTTGGTCGTGTTTTTCTGGGTTAGGGATACAGTACAGGTACCTGCATTCAGTGCTGAACCCCAGGCCGGTTTAAGCGATTCCGCTGTCTGTGTGATTGCATTTAAGCCTCTGAAGCAGCTGTGCTCTGTACCAGATGTGCAATTTAGACAAAGAAACATTCACCAATTCCAAGAAAAATTCAGTAGACATGCGATATTTTCCGGAGATAAAAGAATTCCCATCAATACCCGACCTAGAAACGCTCTGCACCAATTATTCTGGCTAAGAAGGAGATTACTGCTACTTATCAGCCCATTAGTAGAATTGATCATTAGTACTATAAAAACAAGAAATAGCTAATAAAAAAAAATAATATAAGTTATACTACTGTATAATACTGTATACTGTAATAATAATACCGCAATAAGATTCAATACACAAATGTGAAAAAAATAAAAAGCTATGCCATGTCAATATGATAAAAGACCAAGTAAAAGAAAAGTAGAAGCATAAATACCTTGTATGGCAACATCATCTTTATTACATACAGTCTAAGATACACAACACACTGCAGCAAAAGAATGTAAAACTTTTCAAATCTTGTTTGGACTAAATTTCAAAACAAAAACTAAAATATTCTCTTTGCCTTTATACGGTACAGTATGCAGAATTAGAGAGATTTCACTAAATTGTATAAGATTAAACATATCACAATCTGAGTATCAATAATCTTCCTTTACATGACTATAGTTATGCATCTCTTCCATGATACAGTAAAATTACAGCATACCCTGACAATTCGCTGATTTTTAATTCGCGGATGACACCCTGGATGTACCCAAGAATGTCTGTGGGTAGTTTTAAAGTTGCCGGCATTTTCGTGGCCGGGACAGGGAGCCATATGGCAACCCAACCAACTCAACTTTAATAACAAAGCACGGAGCTGATTTGAGGGTAGATTCTCGCATTTTGTTCTCTAATTTCTGATTATTTGTGAGAGGATTTTTTCCCATTATTATTTATTTGTATATATTTTGTGTGTACACACACACACACACAAAATGCAGGTAAAAGAAATAGTTGTCCTAAGGGAAAACACATAAAGGGAATATGTATACATTTCTTTGCACATGAGTAAACATGTACTGTACCCCCATCCCCCTGGTCAGCAAATGATATTCGCAGAATTGGCTATTCACATCTATTTTGAGACCCAATCCCCCACAAATTTTCAGGGCATGCTGTACTTACATATTCAAAAGTTTTACAGTACAGTGCAGTGTGTACAGTTTTAATCAGATTATGAATGATCTGTTTTCCTTAGAGTACAATGTTTTTAATATACAATTAAAAATAATTTATATATTTTCCTCTTTTTCAGTACAATATTTAAGCAATGATATTATGGACATTTTTGTTGAAAACGAAAAGAAAAGAAAAAAAAAGAAAAATAATACTGCATAATTTTCAGTATTATAATGTAATCAAGTTGTACAATAGAGTACAGTACTTCAATAAGACATAAGGCATCATTATCATCTCATCTCGTAAAATAAAATCACAATGGTAAGTAAGGCAGCTATCACTAAAAAAGTGATCCCAGATTGCACAAAGAGCTTAAAGATGAGTAATTTCTACAATTACTAAATTCCTCTTTAGGCAATGAGCTTCTGACAGGAAGGAACAGCTCTATGCGAGGTCAGTATAATTTTATTTTAAATTACAAATGCAATATATCCCATAAGAAAATTCTATGAACGTGAAAAGAAGAGATTTGGGAAAAATCGTAAACCTTCACTGGACTCATCTCTCACTGCTTTAGCACATCGTTCAGCCTGTAAAAGTCGTTCCTGAGCCAGAAGAAGGGGCATCCCACATTCTCTTGCCAAGTCTCCAGCTGATACACCATCAACCTCATGAGATTTCAATGTCTCAACAGTTGTTTCAACTACTTTATCTTGATCAAGTCCAGCTGTTTGAACTACTTGGACTCCAGATTCAAATGTGTGAAGATTAAGTGAAAGGTCAAATTTTTTCATTAAGTGACAGGCATGCATGACATCTTCTGGAGACAACAACTGGAGTCCCCTAGCACGGTTAATACGGCAGTACACCTCTGAGAGAAGCATCACACCGCCCACTTCTTTCACTGGTTCTTCTAAGGCTTGGGAAATTTCCTTGGCTAAATGATGATGGTATTGTGTTGCTGACCCATAAGTTTCTCGTGTAACTGGGTCATCAATACCGAGACTTAGCAAGTAAGACCTGAACCGTGTTGTATCGTCTACAGATACTTCTCCAGAGTGTTCTTTGATTTTATTTGAGATACTTTTAGAAAGAAACACCATATCCTTGGCAAGGCCCATTAAATTCTTGAGATCTTCAAAGGCATGACTTATATTTTGGTTTGTCTCTTCTTGTTTTGCTTGGATGGCACGTTCAATACCAAGAATGCCTGTATGGATTGTTTTTCCTCCAGACTGCTTACCATGACTAGCTGGAAGTGATGGTATCACTACTTTCTCCCAATCACGTTCCCCAATAGCGTTCTGTAGAGCTTGTTGAAAACTACTACAACCACCTTGCCTAAATGACAATTTTATGAAAGAGTTGGAGCTTGCAGCGACTGGACCTGCTGGTTTGCTATGTGGTGGCTGAGCTAAGTGCAACAGTAGCTTTGGACTTGAAGTGAAACCACCTGCCTCATCCTCCACTAGCACAACTAAACTAAGGTGTAGCCCTAAAGAAGAAGACTGACTTTCATGCCGCCACAGTAGTCGGTGATTTGTTAATGTCAGATGTCCATCATCATAGCCAGTTCTCTTGTCACCATCATATAGTCGAATTCCATTTGCTGTTGTACAAACTACTTCCCCTGCTGTTAGACTCGAGCCACACCAATACCACCGATCCATTGTCAAGTTTCTTATAACATTTAATTCCACATGTGTTTTAATGACAGATGCTATGCAAGTCCCCAAGTGACTTTACCAAAATAATCCAGAAATGACAACCCTTCTGACATATGGTTCTCCTGCCACCTCCTGAAAAAAGGAAGAAAAACAAATCAGAATTTACTACTCAAAATGCAACAAGTGGGTTCCAGCTTCAGTTGAAGTGGCAGGGAACCAATAGTCTTCCTACTGAATTGGTGTACAGTAAATAAAAACTCAAATTATATCACCCAAGCAATCTCAGCATAATCTCATCCTCACTATGACCATAACCAAAAATCTAACAAATTTGTCCTAGCTGTAACACTATAGCCCCTGTACTGTATACAGTAGCTACTGCATGTGTATGTGTTGGCAAAGTTAATAGGAATTGATCCAGTTTCATTCTTAAATACCAACATGACACACTTGTATATACTACATCTGTATGTTTGTCTGTGTGTCTGTTTGCTATATCCAGCTACACGTTTGAAGACAAGAGAACTGATTTTGGCTTGGAGATGAACATGCATCCCAGAAGTGAAATTTTTCAGGGGTTGGATGCAGTGATCCACCCCTCCAAAGGTGGAACTCCTGCCCCCTCATTAACCCGTTAATGGTCAAATTCATAGATTTATGGATGCGAGTGGCCTTCTCTAAGTGGTCTATTATGTAGATCAACGAATTTTACTTCTTAAAATTCCCACAACATCTGAAATGGCCCGGAAGGATTAATAGTTTTAAAATATGACAAATAGCAACCTTTCATGACACGAGCCCATTTCAGCATCCTCTGTCACCCCAACACCCTCTTCTAAGTCAGATGATACTGTTAGGGGGACGGAGAGTGAAGTGAGACATTTGTGAGGGGAAGGGCAAGGCTTTGTTTACTGATCCTGCCACCGCTACACCCAGCTGCTCTCACCTTACCACTTCCCAAGTTTTCTGCCCCCAACACAGGCTAAGAAATATGCCCAGAGACCTTGTTGCATATACAAGAACATAGTGTTACATGAGAAAGTGCACATTGACACTAGGTATTGCTGCAGCGAGTGTGATTGGTCCACTGTGCTTGATGCCCTGCTTTGAGCAACATACCATCATAAACTACTAAACAGATAAAAAACATTGTAAATACCCGGTATATATTTATAGGTAGTAGGCAGCTATCAAACAGGGAGGTACTACCACCTAAAAAATATTGGAAGCATAATGTGTTGTCTAATGGTAGACCCTGCTGCCATATGGCATCACGAAAATTGTGACCAAGTCCCAGGTTGCTGATCTGACATTCTGCCTCATTTACACACAATTGCTGGATCTCAATTGTTTCTCATACTTTGACAACACAACATAACATACATACAGGTGTACAGTATATCGTTTCTCACTCTTGATCTTTTTTTTTCATTTTTGTATTTATTATTATTATTATTATTATTATTATTTTATTTTCGCCCTCCCTGATGTGGATCAATGACCTGTGCCCAGGTGGGCTAATGCCCCCCCCTCCCCCCCCCAAGTAAAAGTAAGAAACTTTGTTGAAAAACAAAGATATTTATGATTGCAGGGTTGCACATGTGCATAGTAATAAGTAGTAAGTAAACATCATTAGTTAGATGCAAAAAGCACAAACAGGTGTATTTGTATTATGCCACCAGCCCAAACCTTCTGGTGAGTACAGCCAAAATTAATGTTATTCTCAGGTTTCAGACACCAAACAAATAAAGTTCATTTTTTGTCAACCAGTGGGTTTTTAACGTCAACAGATAAAATTTGGAACATTTATCTTTTAAATGTGCAATAAATTCTGGTCAGGGATAGTGTTGATTTATTGTAAAGAGCGGAGAGGATGTAGACTAGATAGTGTAGCAGATGTAGTGTACCTGATAGTATAATCACATACATACCGGTAAGCAAGGAGATGCTCCTCATAGAATATATACTATCAGCAGAATAATTTGAGAAGAGGTGTTTATGTGATCAATGAAACAACGCCTTACTCACCATCCCTATTACCTCACCTCCCCTTGTAATTGAAAGGTACTCACCAGCCCTTTTAGCTTCCTGGCCCAGCCCTCATCTCCACATAATACAGTATGATGTTGCTGCCCATAACAAGTGATGTAAACTCTAAAGCAGATGTCCCATCATCATCCTAACCTCATAGCAATTTGTGTTCCACACACTCCCTACACTAATAGCTTAAGAGCGTTTTACAGTTACAGTATATTGTGCTTTCTTGTTTCTGTTTTCCATAAGGGTGAGTACATTTTTTTAACCAGTTTATATTCAGTCCAATAGAATATCAATAAATGGAGCACAAGTTATTAAAAAATGACAGCACAAAATATGATGAAAAACATTACCATGTGGGCCAAGTGAAATGAGGTGCAAGTTAAGGTATGATATTCAGTTATGTGAAGAGGAAGTTGGAAGAAAGGTGGTAGGCCACTAGGAGTGATGTGCAGATGTGTTCAGGAGTTGGCCTGGTAATGGTTGTGATTGTGAGCATGCAGCTGTTGCTGTGCTTATGAAAGGTTAGTGCAGTGTGACGATGGACTAGTTGGAAGAAGTGTGTGGCCACCGAGCACTAGTCAAATGGTGGTAGAAGGTTGCTTGACCTGTATCAGGGGCAGTCACCATCTTCCATCAATTGGTAACAATCATATAAATTGCAACAACTACTGCTGTGTTGTGTGGTGGGATGAAATATTGTGGCAGTTGCAACTGCTGCCAGTCTCTACCACCTGGTCCACAGCTGCACATCATAACCTCAAATCATGATGGCGTAGCAACTGTAGTGTAAATTGGGATGTGCTCAATTGAAGGGTGGGGGATGTCACCTGCCCTTAAGGAACAGGAGACTCACCATTGTCACACACACAGCCAACCAGTGATAAGCAGTCAATTAACAAAAGTTAAACATCCAATAACACTTCAGTGATGTTGTATGGGTTTTGAAGGCCCTAAAGTTTTGTCTTTTCCAAGTAATGTATGATAATTTCAACCAGCAATACTATTCTCAATACATACATACATATTGGTGGACATTTACTACTCGGTACACTAAATAGCCAGATCACAATTATATGACTTTCAGCTCAAATAAGTAAATACCTCCTTTACTGTATGTTCTTTACTGATCTGTTTCACATTCTGGTATAGCAATATGACAACAGAAATAACACAGTTTTCCAAACTGAATTACTTTCCCACACACACATGGAAATAATAACCTTTGGAAAGATGAGAGGTCCTTACCAAGAGGACCCAAGTAAACCCTTAAAGTATCAAGTAAATGGTCAATATACTGTACTCTGGCTTGGCTCATATACATCAGGAACACAATCAATAAACAAATAAAATCCACAAACAAGCTACCCAAGAACTGCAAAAACTTGTTCAAATCTTGAAAGACAAAGTAAATTGTGTCACTCTAGGAAAAACACTAACATGAAAAGCCAATTTTGCCATGTCTTGAAAATCCTCTTGTAATTTTCCACTTTGATTTTGTGTAAAGCTGGATTCTTCATTGATCTCTATGGAGATGAAACTGAGGAACCATTTCATTTTGCAATGAAGAGGAGACCCATTTTCCAATGGATTTCTGAGGCTGTCCTTGACTACCTGTACTAATTTCACCAAATTTCTCTGTTAATTGAGTTAGCATGGTAAGGTCAATCATAATCTATTTTGAGGTTTTCAGGAGCACGAGTAAATGAAAACAGTAATGAGCATCACAGGTAGGTTAACAGTGTGTATAAAACCTTTTATACAGTAATCCTCCCAGGCTTTGTGTCCTGTATTGAGATGTCATAACAGAGACAAATTTTTGGGCTCAACCAATAACACATGGGAGCAAATTTCCTTCCAGTTCTGTTGTAATTCATAAACCTCTGTCTGTTATGTTTTACTGATAAATAATGCAGGGTTACACAAATAAGGGGTTAAATTGTACTATTTGCTACTGTTATATATAAAGGATGTATACTGAAACCTTATTTTATAGTAAAATCCACAATCAGTCAGCTCCTGGTAGTCAATAAATTTGTCTGGACTAATAAGCAAAAATTATTAGGGGGCGAGTAAGACCGTAATTACTCCCTACAATAATATAGGGCTGATCTTATAATCAACCATGCCTCTCCATCACAGTTTATGCCCCAAAGGGAAGATTGGCTGCAAAGGTTGTCATCTAAAAGTCAGTTACTTGTCAACACAGCACACACATCACATCTGCTTTGGCCATCATTTTGATTCTGAAGTCAGTCTACTACAGTACTTTATATTTTATTCCCTGACTACCCACAAACCCAAGGAAGGAAGGAGAGTATCTGAGCTGCCTAACTACAGGTCTTTGCTAGGAAATAGGATTTCAGAACCAGTCTTCCAATTTTAGCTTCACAGCCTTACCAGGCAGCTCTTGTTAACAAAAGTTAGCTGGAAAAAGAGGTGATGGTACCATCAACACTCTAAGGACTTGGGAGACATGCACCCCATAGAGATTTCATTCTTTTTTCCCAGATACTGTAGTGAAACAATATATAGTTATGATCACAACGGTAATCATAATAAGATCATAATATTGTACAAGTTATATATATAAATAACATCACTGCTAACCTAACTAACCAAGCCTTACTTGTTCAAATTTAAATATACTGTATACTGTAATTTGGTTACGTTATGATAATAAATGATGTCTTAAATCAAAGAGCAAATTTTACATGTGAACCACTTTTCATTAAGTTATAGTAATAAAAACAGTAAGCTATCTCTTGATACTGTACTAGCATGCAGAGTTTGGAGAGATGTCTGTTCTCAGGTAGGTACTGTAACTAGGGATTGGGCACAATCAAAATTCTGACCATAGATGGTGTCATGTGAGTGTTCTATCTAGGTTACCATACCCAACTCTGGTAACCCATGCCTCTTGAAAAAACTTTGCTGCCAATCCCAATTTTTAGTGTGATTATGAATGGTGACACCCTCAAGCTGTGAGTTAGGGGATACTGTACAGTACTCTGCTTTCCGAGATCTCCTCCTAAAATAATGTTTGTGCATATTGAGGATCTGCCTATTAAGGACATCAAGCAAAAAAAAATTCAGGTTAAAAACCAAATCACTGTGACCAAGGCATTCCAACCTAAAGATATTCTTACCTTAAAAGGGTACTGGTAGGTAAAGCAATGTTCCTAGTGGCCAAACGAGTTAGTCCAGTATCAACCACACCTGGAGCAAAGCGAGCCACAGTTCATATTATTGGTAAATTTTCCTCTATGCAGTACAGTATATTAAAAATCGCCACCATGGGGTTATCTTTTTGTAGATCAGAAGCATCTAACTTTTTTCAATTTTATAGATACAATGGAATAAGAGCCAATAACCATTACAAGGTATTACAATTCTCCTGCACATTATACACACATTATTGTAAACATAGATAAATGGGAAATACTTGTACACTGAAGAAAAAAAATACAGTAAGAATAAAACTAACAAATCCACTCCCTACAAGCATTTCACATTCTTAAACTGGCATGGAATAGTGATTTGATGAAGACAAGGAATAGTAACAGATGGGGCCCAAAGTTGGCTCAACGATCACTTTGAGACATGTGACAAGAGCAGAGAGGGTAATCGCAGGGGCAGTTGTTAAACCAGGAGCGACTGATTGCAACAAGTTTCGCGATTTTGTCTGGGATGATTTTTCATACCTGAAAGGCACCTCATCATAGCCAGAAGTGTTTAATAGTGAACAGCGACCAATACCTATCATAAATACAATAAGCCAATTAACCAAATATCACCTAATATATCTATCTTAAGATGGAAGTGCATTAGGTTAGGTTAGGTAGGTAGGTAGGTCGTTTGGTTGGTTGGGGCATTAGGTTAATATTGGGTAGTGACCATTCACGGAACTTTATAATGATTCTTATATAGGGAGATAAAACAAAAATAAATAAATACTGTACACCACTGTACAGGGGTCCATGAATTACGAACGTCAGCCGATGCTTAATGTTTAACCATTTCAGTTACTGTATTTTGTCATTCTTTTTCTTCCTTTGTCTTCAATTAAGTGATTTTAGATGTACCTGTATATAAGGACTTAGACTATGGCAGGTGTTAAGTTATGTTACGTTAGGTTGGGTTAAGTTAGTTTAAGTTAAGGTTAGGTTAACTTCAACTTTTAAATAAACTCTTTAACACATTTGCCATAACTAAGACAGTGTCCACTATAAAACACATATGTGGAAAAATTAACAAAATTGAACAACTCTTAGTGGTAGCCCTGTTCTCATAAATTACCCTAACCTTTACCAAGAACTTTGCCCATTTCTAAAACAGAACAATCATGAGGTACTGGCCGTTGAAAAAGCAAATTTTGGTACATACTGACAGAATTCATTATTACCCTGGAACTATCTATATCTACAATGTGGTTCCTGTTCTTGTATTGCCTGATAATCAGTATACAGCCTTGGCTCTTTACAATTACCAGCTTTGCTCTTACACTATCGGAAATGTTTCAAATTAAAAATATATTTATAGCATGGAATAAAAGTTGCCATTCAAAATTATTCAAAATCAATAATAATTTTGCATTCAACTGTTAAATAAGTGTAAACCTTCTCATGCCCTATCATACTAGGACTCCCAATGACAAAAGGGCAAAATATAAACCCAAGAGGCATCATTGTACTGCAGCCAGACATGCCATGAATGAAAAGCTAAAAACATAACATAATAATGGTGTAGGTGCACATCGAAATACAAATATAAGACTAAAAAACACAAACTAACTCACATGAAAGTGAGACTTGACGACCAACTTCACCTTATGCAGAAAATATTTTATCAATATAGAAAACGAGAGTGAATTTACCAGGAACTTATTCAGTTTTAAATACTTTTTATTTCCATAATTTGCTACAATAAATATAAACTATTTAATGCAAAACAAACGGATTTTTTGGGTGGGTTTCCACAAACAAAACTGATACCATATATTTAAGTACTTCAAAATGAAAAACTGTACAGTATTATATGCTGTACTTAAAACGAAATGCTATAGTAAGATTTGGATAATTCAGTTTCTTATAAGAACATTCTCTTAGAAGCTGAAAAACTTTGTATAATAAGTATCGTTAGGTCACACAGATGGTTCTTTGCTATTATGGACATCCTTAACCTCAAGTTCCTCATCAGTCAACACTAACGGAGGATACTATCAAGAACACAGGCTTTGCTTAGTAAGTAGTCTTACATATATGTTATTATTAAAATTAGTTATCATGTCATTAGGAATAAGATACACACTTTCATTTTTATCTCAATTACACAGAGAATTTTACAGAAATTGGTGTTTTAATAGCAGAGTTTGTTTCCCTTTTGGGCGATCGGTCACGTCTCTGATTACTTTTCCTTTTCATTTATCCTCTAGGTTTACCAGTAAGGCGTGTGATCAAAATACGTGTATAGTTTCCGATTTCTAAATCAATGCCATTAATTATTCATCTATGTTTTACACGCGGAGGTCCAGGGTTCGATTCCCGACTAGTGAGGTGTTGTTTGTATATGGAAGTCCATGTGCTATATGGACTGACGATATATATCAAGGCACCTCCAGTTGCCTCTGAAGATGTCTTGAATAAAGACGAAAGCTAAGGCTCTCCATTGTTTCCCTTTTCCCTGTGTGATTTTATCAAGATATATATAAATACGTGTGTGTGGTTTTTTTTCTTCAGAAGTATGGAACGCCGTAACAGCAAGAAGCAGGGCCTGGTGAGTGAACTCATCTCCGTAGTAAACGAGGAATGCCAGACCTTGCAGAGTGGATTCGCCTCCTTGTTGGATGAAGGACAACAGGATTGCAAAGAGATGTTTCAAAGTGGATTTGATCGCCTTGTAGATAAGGGTATAGAGAAGTGCAGAGAACAAGACTGGACAGAAATACTTGTTTCTTTATTGGATGAAGGACGGCAAGAGTGCAAAGATAGGTTTAAAAGTGGAGGAGATCACCTTGTGGGTAAGAGTATAGAAAAGTGTAGAGAAGGGGACCTGGAGAGTGGACTCAGCTCGCGGAATGAAGAACGACGAGAATATGAAGAGAGGATACAGAGAGGACTCAACTCTTTGTTGGATGAAGGAAGGAGTGAGAACAATGAACAAAGATTGCAGAATGAACTTCTGAGAGAGCAAAGACAGGAGTCCAGGGATCAGAATTGGCATCATGAACTTGCCTATTTCCTGGAAGAGCAAAATCGGGACTCCAGGGAACAGAATTGGCAGAGTGAACACACTCTTCTGGAAGAGCAAAATCGGGCTTCCAGGGAACAGAAATGGCAGAGTGTACTCACTCTTCTGGAAGAGCAAAATCGGGACTCCAGGGAACAGAATTGGCAGAGTGAACTCACTCTTCTGGAAGAGCAAAATCGGGACTCCAGGGAACAGAATTGGCAGAGTGAACTCACTCTTCTGGAAGAGCAAAATCGGGACTCCAGGGAACAGAATTGGCAGAGTGAACTCACTCTTCTGGAAGAGCAAAATCGGGACTCCAGGGAACAGAATTGGCAGAGTGAACTCACTCTTCTGGAAGAGCAAAATCGGGACTCCAGGGAACAGAATTGGCAGAGTGAACTCACTCTTCTGGAAGAGCAAAATCGGGACTCCAGGGAACAGAATTGGCAGAGTGAACTCACTCTTCTGGAAGAGCAAAATCGGGACTCCAGGGAACAGAATTGGCAGAGTGAACTCACTCTTCTGGAAGAGCAAAATCGGGACTCCAGGGAACAGAATTGGCAGAGTGAACTCACTCTTCTGGAAGAGCAAAATCGGGATTCCAGGGAACAGAAATGGCAGAGTGAACTCTTCTGGAAGAGCAAAATCGGGAGAACAAAATTGGCAGAGGGACTCACTCATTTCTCCAGGGAACAGAATTGGCAGAGTGAACTCAACATTTCCTGGAAAAGCAAAATCGGGACTCCAGGGAACAGAATTGGCAGAGTAAACTCACTCTTCTGGAAGAGCAAAATCGGGATTCCAGGGAACAGAAATGGCAGAGTGAACTCAAGAGCAAAATCGGGATTCCAGGGAACAGAATTGGCAGAGTGAACTCACTCTTCTGGAAGAGCAAAATCGGGATTCCAGGGAACAGAAATGGCAGAGTGAACTCACTCGTCTGGAAGAGCAAAATCGGGATTCCAGGGAACAGAAATGGCAGAGTGAACTCACTCTTCTGGAAGAGCAAAATCGGGACTCCAGGGAACAGAATTGGCAGAGTGAACTCACTCTTCTGGAAGAGCAAAATCGGGACTCCAGGGAACAGAATTGGCAGAGTGAACTCACTCATTTCCTGGAAGAGAAAAATCGGGACTCCAGGGAACAGAATTGGCAGAGTGAACTCAATCATTTCCTGGAAAAGCAAAATCGGGACTCCAGGGAACAGAATTGGCAGAGTGAACTCACTCCTCGGCAAAAAGGGGGAAGAGAGGAGTGCAGTGGACAGACCTTACTGAGTGAATTCACACACCTGTTGTCTGAGAGACGAGACAAGAAATGGCTTCGAGGATTCACTCCCCAAATAAAGCGATTCCTGTGTCAGTACGAGTCTTCACGTCTTTGTGATCTCACCCTTACTTTTTCAAACACAAACGTGTCCTTTAAGGTAAGTTTTATACACAACTGACGTAAAATAATTTATGTATTGAAATTAAATCACATAAGTGTGTAGGGATACTTTTTATTTATTAATATATGTATTTTGTTTCTCCACTTTGCTTACTGTCTGCTCGGGCGGTTAGTCTGTTCTCCCGTACGTGCTGAAGTCATGTATAGGCTTCTCTTCAATGTACCTGACCATGTGCTAGTGTTAGTCAAATCTGGACGTAGGGGAACTCATGCTTAGTACTGCTATAACATTCTTTAGCGGGTTTTTGTAAGAGTCCACAACTCTTACTCCAAAGAAGTTTACTCTGGCAGGCTTCTGTACTGATAGTTTATTTAACTTGTGACTGTGTCCTTTTAAGATGCTTGTATTCTAGTACGTCGTCCGTTGTCTATCTGTATCTCGAGATTCGATGATTAGAGCCATCTTGGGAACGCAACATAACATAACCAAGTGAATTTGAAGTTTTGTAGGCAATAAATGAAATGTGGTGCAGTTTTGTTTTTGTTTTTTAATATTCGCATCATTCAGAGAGAAAAAGTATAAGTCTGTACATTCCGTAATCATCATGTATAAATCCGGTTTTACATTTCATTGGCATGTGTACTATTAAGCTACCCTTTTCGCCCACGGGGTTAATGGCAGGTCCAACCGAGGTGTATGTAGGATCCTATATAGACCTTGGGTTCGACAGGGGTGTTAGGGTCTGTGGTGGTTGCTTGTGCTACTGATGCAGTTACTTTTACAGGTTCACAGACGCATCTTGGCCTTGAATTCACCAGTACTGGAGGACAAACTGTTTACACCCGACTCTGAAGTTCGAGAACTGGAACTGTCAGATGAACCAGACGAAAGTTTTCTTTGGGTGTTGGTGTATATGTACAAGGGAAGTAGTACTCAACTGCCCTCGACAAAGATTTGCCTCCGAGTTTGCCAGCTGGCTTCCAAATATCAGATAGATGCCCTCTACCCTGTCTGCTCTAATGTAAGTTTTTTATTTATTTTTTTCTATTTTATTCATTTATCTATTTATTATTTTTTATGTGGATTAGCCCACCCGGGCACAGGTCACTGACCCACATCGGGGCCTGGGAGGGCGAAAATGTAATAATAATAATAATAATAATAATAATAATAATAATAATAATAATAATAATAATAATAATAATAATAATAATAATAATAATAATAATAATAAAGAAATACAAAAAATGAAACAAAGATCAAGAGTGAGAAACAATATATGTATGTTGTGTTGTCAATTGTAAGAGAAACAACTGAGACCCTGCAAGTGTGTGTAAATGAGGCAGAAAGTCAGATCAGCAACCTGGGACTTGGTCACAATTTTCGTGATGCCATATGGCAGCAGGGTCTACCATTAGACAACACATTATGCTTCCAATATCTTCCCAGGCGGTAGTACCTCCCTGTTTGGTAGCTGCCTACTACCTACTACCTCACTGACATACGCTATTTAAATGTAGGGAGTATCTATGATTAATCCTACTGTCTCCTATCTAATCTGATAACTCGTAATGTACCTCACCAACATTTACTTGCTCTCTTTGTTATATATAAACTAATTACTAGTAATTTTGATAACCTGTTAGCAAATTATCAAAATTAGTGATAATTAGTTTATGTTTAATGAAATCTTTGAGACAATTAACGTGAGGTTCTTTTCATGAAATGTGCGTAAGTTTATGCTCAAAATACGAGAATATCAGAGAAGGAAGAGAAAGTATCAGAGGGGAGGGTGTTAGAGGGGGAAAAATGCCCTACGCTCGAGCGTACTGCGGGGGGAGGGTGGGGGTGTCATGAGTAAAGATAATAGTAGCGGTGTCATGTGTGCAGGTAATTGTAATGTCACACACCTTGGTAATAATAGTGTCATGTTTCCTTATCTTAATCCACATACAGAAAATACCTGTCTTATTGAGAGTGATTCCCTTTGTCAGTTCTTGATGGAGGTCCTACAAATGGAAAACCTGCTGGAGATCTACAGTGCTGCTGTCCTCATGAACAGTAGAGCCCTTCTCCACAGATGCCAAGAGGTGATTCAACCATCTTGTTTATTAGACTGACTACAGACTGTATCACCAACTCATTTATGATGTTTTCCATAAAGTTATTATCTTTATCCTCGCAGTCTATTTAGGGGTTTCTTTTACGCTGTATTTCCCATCTTACAAAATAATATAATTTTAGTGGTAAAATACACACATCTATGTTATTGATTCAGGGTTCCTTTTTTTTCAGTAAAACTGGGTAAGCCTATGGATGAAGGTATATACCCCAGCAGTTTCCCCTATAAAAACAAATATATTTCCCATTTATGAATGTTTCGGGGCTCTTTTATGACTTACTTTTTTTTTACATTTTACTTTTATCCTCTTCACCACTGATCGGCTCGTTAGCCGCTTGGGTGATTGGTCACGTCTCTCTTACGCATTATTGTCAAGTACTGGACACGAACTGGGTCCTGATTGTATCTGAATCTGCTCCAGTGCCTCCTTACCGTTGGTACGCCCCAGGTGCATCCTCTTACACTTCGCGACATTGAATCTCAGCAGCCATTTCTTCGACCATTCTTGGAGCTCACAGAAGTCCTTCTGCAGCTCTTCACAGTCCGCTTGGTTCTTGATTTCCCGAAATAACTTGGCGTCATCGGCAAACATTTGTATGGAGGAGTATACAACGTCAGGCATGTCATTTATGAAACAAACAAACAACAGCGGGCCCAATACACTGCCCTGTGGTACCCCGCTTGTGACAGGTACGGATGATGATTTCGTGCCATTAATCACCACACACTGCTTGCAGTCATGTAGAAAGTCTTCTATCCACGCTAGGACACTTCCCCGAATTCCGCTTCCAGGACATTGTCCTTGGCCGACCATTCCGTACCCTCCCATGTTTAATTTTGATGATTTCGTGCCATTAATCACCACACACTGCTTGTCATGTAGAAAGTCTTCTATCCACGCTAGGGAATTCCGAGTTTGAAGCCTTTTGGGGGCGAAAAAATCTAGGTATATGCTGTCGATCTTACCACCCTGTTCCAGAATTCGGGTCCAAAAATCCAGTACCTTGAGTAATTGTGTTATTGTTAAGCAGGACCGTCCCGGCATAAAACTGTGTTGGCAATCCTTTGTAAGGTTGTTTCGTAGTAGATGTTCCATCTCTTATAATGCTCTCAAGTACTTTAAATACTATGCTGGTCAGGCTCACGGGACTCTTATGCACCTTTAGCTTTGACAATTTACTTCTTATAACCTCTTCTGAGAACACAGTGTGGGTCAGCGCAGTGTCGAACCGTCTGTCCTCGCAACAGTTCACGGCCTCACACCCGGTAATATACTTTAAGTTGGTCGCCATCCTTCTTCTGTGTGTCTTATCAGTGTCCATAGCTAAAACACACACAAACACACACACACACACACCCACCCAAAGGAAAGTGTAGTTAAGTGTGTGGAAGATGGAAGACTGAGCTGTTTGTGTAAAACTGCATCATGAAAATATGAACATAAATGACCTAAACAAAGTGTAGTGCAGAAAACAGAATTTGCTAATAAAACAAAAAAACTTCGGTAAACTATACTCTCGTTGTGATGCTCAATAAGTGGTGTTTCGGACTGTAATTAGAGGAATGTTGCAGATGATGAACGTGCATGCCAATGAAGTGTTGTCTTCGAAGCAGGTTGGTGAGCTTAGTCTTAAAGCTTTGAAGCATTTATTGGAAAATCTGGGCGTTGTTTCTTCCGAAGCACTCGTCCTTGTAACTGTTATTACCTGGTAAGTTGTTAATATCCACCAGGGACACAATCACCTGGGTGGTTAATAAGTATAATTTAGTATGTATATAGCTATTAGTTATGTGTGTATATAATTACTGTATATTCAAATATATCTTTCATATTCAGCACATAATTTAGGACGGCATACACATTTAGCCACCCAGATTCTAGTTAATAAATAAAAGCTGTTACTTTAAATTTTCACACTTTTGTGAATATTTATGTGTTTTTTTATAATTTGTTAACTAATTCTTCTGTCCCCGATTTATCAAAACTGTTTAAGAAAAAACATTGCCTAACCCGCCCCTAACTATTACGATGTACACTCGCTTCAGAAAGTATCTGCAAGGTGGGGTCCATTGAATTTCAAAATGAACAGTGAGACTCCCATTGTTTCGGTAGGGTTGTAAAAATCATTTGTCCATTGTGTCATTGTCTAGCCAAAAAATTGCAGATACTTTTTGTTAATTATTTAGCGAGTGTACAGCACTGCATGCTTTCTTCCTCCCACACCCTCCACCAGTCCTTTGCGCCTTCACGTAAGCAATTATCACTTATTTTTCGAATTAAACAAATACCTCTCTCTCTCATTTATTTAAGCGTGTACCTTTAAATACAGCGTAATTTCATATATTAAACAATCATGAGTCATGATTTAAATTTAGCAATGCATGATAGGGCTTAAGTCTATCACTTCACTAATTTGTAATCACAATCTACAGTCTCAGATTATCAAATTCTATAGTATTTTCTTAGAATAGTCAGTGTTCATGCTATTCCTTACTGTTTTTAGTTTTCCTTGTAATAGTGGAAGAAATGTTGTTCGCAGGAGTAAAGCTCAGCTAGCAAAACGGAATCATGAACTCACCAAAACGATTCTTCGTCAAGAAATAGAGGATATCCTTCCACAGGGATGCATATTTAAGTTGTCTGTTGAGACTATAATAAATCTTGTTTTTCCTTCTGATATACCAGCCTCAGAAAAAAATACAGAAATTTCCAAAGTTGCTGAACATCACAGCACACCACTACTACAGCCGAATACCTGTAGCACTCCCACTCCCACCGGGGATCTCAGGTGCTTCCAACTACCAGTCATAGAACCTCTTGGTAAAAGTGTTAGGGTTGTAGGTCGTGAAGTGAAGACACTTGTATCAAATCTGAAGACAAACAAAAAGGTTCTTATCAAGAGTGTTGAATGTCCACACTGGTGCATAAGCACCATCAAGGCGACAGTAGTGGACGCAGAGGGCAAGGTGCTGCAGGTTGCAGAGACGGCTGCAGACAAAGCCTTCGTGAATCCTGTAACACTAGATCCCAGCATGAGCTGCACTTTAACCACCGGTGTTAGAGACAGGTGGTTCAATGCAATGCAACCTTTCCAAGTAACCCTTAATGGAGTTACTTTTGATGGTGAACAAGCATATGTATATAAAAGATGTCCCAAAATATACTTTTGGTGTAGAGATTAATAATGACTTTAAATATTGTACAAAAAAATATGGAAATAATTTAAAAGCATAAAACAAATTATGAACCAAGATTCGTTGACTTACTCATGCTTTGGTCTCAGTAGAAATATTAATAAGAGTTAGTTCTATTAAACCATACTCAACGTTCACATTTTGTGCTGTCAGCTGATAAAAAAACTGTTAACCCATGAACAATAAGAGATATATATATATATATATATATATATATATATATATATATATATATATATATATATATATATATATATATATATATATATATATATATATATATATAATGTACACTATTCTAATTTGGATATAGCACGAGTGTATGGCAGATGTTTAAACAGAATGTTAAAATATGTTTCTTATAAGGGTATAATGTTAACTTGTGTTTCTTATAAGGGTATGATGTTTACTTGTGTTTCTTATAAGGGTATGATGTTTACTTGTGTTTCTTATAAGGGTATGATGTTTACTTGTGTTTCTTATAAGGGTATGATGTTTACTTGTGTTTCTTATAAGGGTATGATGTTTACTTGTGTTTCTTATAAGGGTATGATGTTTACTTGTGTTTCTTATAAGGGTATGATGTTAACTTGTGTTTCTTATAAGGGTATGATGTTTACTTGTGTTTCTTATAAGGGTATGATGTTTACTTGTGTTTCTTATAAGGGTATGATGTTTACTTGTGTTTCTTATAAGGGTATGATGTTTACTTGTGTTTCTTATAAGGGTATGATGTTTACTTGTGTTTCTTATTTAGGGTATAATGTTTACTTGTTTGTTTTTTAGATTATGGTGTCCAACGTGGTTTTTAGGCTTTATTATCTTCTCCACTGATCGGCTCGTTAGCTTCTTGGGCGGTCAGTCACTGTTACGTATTGTTCAAGTACTGGACATGAACTGGCTCCTGATTTCCTGAATATATCGGAACCTGCTCCAGTGTTGGTCAGGTCTGGTCTTGAATTAGCTCACACTCTGTGCTGTCACAATACTTTCTGGCGGGTTCTTCTAAGAGTTCACAACTCTCACTCCGAAAAAGTTTCCCCTCACAGTTTTCTGGACTTGTGGCTTCTTCAACCTCGAGCTGTGACCCTTGTGGGGCGAGCGTCACCCTGTATATTTAAGCCTCTCTCTGTCCATGTAGTCCAGTTGCCTCTGAAGATGTCTTGAATAAAGACGAAAGCTAAGGTGCTCCGTTGTTTCCATTTTCCCGTGTGATTTTCAAGATATATATATATATATATATATATATATATATATATATATATATATATATATATATATATATATATATATATATACTGACAAAACGCTTCTCCCCCTATCTTACTGATACAAGTTTCATCAGGTTGACAAAACGGTGGACGGAAATAAAGTCACATGGCTTGTACACATTGACTACACAATATATATATATGATGGCATTGCACGTAGGTTAGGTTAAGTTAGGTTAGTTTCGGTTTTTCCGTGCCTTTTATGTGACTTTTTTCCTGGATTCGACACCCCCCCCCCCCCGGGAAATAAATACAGAATTACATCATACTTCGTGTTGGTGAATTTTATTGAATTAAATACACTTATCTTTAAACGGTAATTTTATTCAATAATATTTAATTATTATTATCAGATAGTGGAGAATTGCATGGGAAATACTGAATGCATTTTTTCATGTAATCATTGGTTTCAAAATCCTCTTCCTCAGCAATCAATAAATTAAATTATCTAGGATATTAGGAGGAATCTAATACAAGTGTTATTTATCAGATTAATCATTAATTCGTTGACTTAAGATAAGTTTGTGAATGTCAGAGTGCAGTGAGGACGGCGTGTAAGGATGTACCAGCTGGGGGGTAGAAATTTCCCTATTAAACCTCTGTAAGTGTTTATACCACTACTGGTTTTATAATGAATTAATATTATAATTATCCTTGTATGTTTAAAGGTTTGGTTAATGGAGATTTCGAGGTAAAATTTCATATTTCGGTATATTATTATCTGGTTCAATGCTTTGGTAGATGGAATTTTTCAGGTTTTCTCAATAGACTGAATTTACTGTAATGGTAACTGTAGTTCTTCGTTTTAATAATAAGCGAGAGTAGTTAAGTTTATGTTCACAATAGGACATTATCATCATTTATGTATACAGTATATTTAAATACAGGGATGACCGAAACTAAAATTTAGGCTTTGTATCAAGGACTTCATAGCTAACACGTTATTTGTTTTATGTTTATATTCTTACTATATTTTTATCAGTAAAATTATAGTTTAGGTCATCCATGTATTTAGATATCCAAACTAATCTAACCTAACCTAACTTAATGTAACTTAACCTAACCTAACTTAATGTAACTTAACCTAACCTAACCTAACTTATGTAACCTAACTTAATGTAACCTAATCATCCAAACCTAACCTTTACCTTACCATGACCATAATATTTCCTGGATGACCGAAACTATAATAATACCTTTTCATCAATGAGTTGGAAATTGTTTAGTTTGGTAGATAATTAGACGTATAGGCGCGCACTATTTTGTCTTTATCGGCGTGACACAGTGGTGCACAGCCAATCATCTCTGATCGATGCTAGTTGCCAGTGTATGTTTATGAGCCTAATGAACTTGTTGGTTGTTCTTACGTAAAATTATACCATGTAATCGTAAGTTCTTTCTGTTTAATATGCGGGGGGGTCTGGAGGGTTGAGCTTCACGGCTAGGAAGTTAGGTAAGGTTAGGTAGCAATTAGGAGGTTAGGTTAGGTAATTATAGGTCATTTGCGAGGGAAATGTCAAAGGAGAAAAGTGTCCTGAAATTATCTAAACCATCGGAAAACACAGTGCTCAACTCGAGAGCTTTGGTTGGTTGAAACTAATTAACCAATGATTTTAAAAACCGTAGTTTCACTCTGTTTTGTCGTGGACACTGTCGTAGTTTGGGCAAATGTGTTAAAAAGTGGTTATTTCTAAATTAAACCTTAGTGATAAGAAGAAGAAGCAGCAAAAGCTTGAAGATAGCACCAACCTAACCAAAGATACCTACCTAACCTTGCCTAACGAAGCCTTTGCCCAAGAAATGAATATCATAACAGAACTCATGAATGGAAATATAATAAGAAAAGAAACATCAAAACAAATAACACATTGGTGGCTATCCTGTTAATATAAACCAAACAAAAAAATATTGTCAGTTATTAATACAAGTGTGTGAATTTTTTTATTCAATATCTGAAACAAAGTAAAGTCATTTATTGATAGTACGTGACAGGTTAGGTTAGATTAGGTTAGTTAGATTATTTAGGTTAGGTTGTTAGATTATTTAGGATAGTTAGGTTCTAGTAAATGTTGCCTCTTTTAATATACTTACTCTTATGATAAGAACATCTCTGGAAAAATGAACAAAATTGAACAACTTCTCGTGGTAAGTGCTGTTCTCAGACATTACCAAATATATATCCCTCAAACATAGAACATAACATAAGAACATAAGAAAATAAGAGTCTGCAATAGTCCGGTTGGCCTGTGCATGGCAGGTCCTGTCGAGAGTTACTACCACTCTCTATCATAGACCTGTTTTCAGTTGGCCAAGGTGATTTAGCAGTCTGCCTAAGTGGGTAGACCATGACATCATGTGACATCATGGTAGGTTAGGTTAGATAGTTCAGTATTATATGTATACCTTTAGTCCAGGTAGGTGATGATGCGGTCATGGTTAGCAACAATTCGGTCAGCAAAAGTAGGTTTGGTTGGGTTACCTCATATCAAAAAGGAGAATGGGCGAAAAACGAATATTTACCGTGGTGAGAAACATTATATGTATGTTGTGTTGTCAATGGTAAGAGAAACAATTGAGACCCTGCAATTGTGTGTAAATGATGCAGAAAGTCAGATCAGCAACCTGGGACTTGGTCACAGTTTTCGTGATGCCATATGGCAGCAGGGTCTACCATTAGACAATACATTATGCTTCCAATATCTTCCCAGTTTGGTTAGGTCAGGTTCTGTGCATTGTTGTATTGTTTTTATTACTTAATATCATTCAAACAGCATTTGTGGAACTGCTTCTGGTGTTAGCCGTCTCCTCCACCATGACTTATTATTTTAAGATATAGATACATTCTACATTTATCATTCTAGAAATGAAGAAAACTAACCTACCTAACCTTAAATAGTGCAGATATATTTGTAATTTATAATTTTAAAAGATAAAAAATAGAAGTAAAAATAAAATTTATATTTACAGAAACAACCATTCTATAGTCTAAATATATTGTGTGTGACAAGGTCATGTATAGTGTTTAACTGCTGATTTTGGATGTTAGATGAGGTTTGGTTGGCTTTGTTCCATTGAGTTTGGGTCTTTTAGGCCATACGGTACAGTGTAATATTTTAGGCTTTGAGCCTGTTAGGGCATTAGAAGCTTTGGCTGTTAGAAATTTAGATCGTAACTAAGATATTTAAGATGAAAGACGATTAGGTCACAGGAGTCTTTAGGCCAAAAGATATTAAGTACAGTACAGTATAAACCAATACAGTACATTACTCGTATTTAATGTCTATCATAAACAAATTGTATATGAATTCAATTAAATAAAAAAATTACCATATCCACAAAAGAATGATATACAATACTATATACAGAATTAAAATCAGTTAGCTATTGGTTAAGTTATACAGGTTAACCTTTATATTACTACTGTATATCCCCCATAATAAAATGTACTTTATTAAAATCAGTTTTACATGTTATCCTAAACTTAGTGCTGTGAGGAGGCTGCATGCATACAGAAACTGTGATGTCTATATATATTATTCGTATATTGGTCCTGTAAATTGAATAAGCGACCCTAAATGTTTTTTAAATGTTTCTTTAGTAGCACTTTAGCTTATACAGTAGGGTCGGGATATATCGCGAGATAGGGTCCAAGGATGTTCGCTATGTATACTAAATCGCAATATATAATTACAGTACATGTAATCATTGGGGAAAATAGGGTTAGGTTCTGGAGGCCCCAAAAAGTGACTAAACTTGACTTAACGAGTTTATTTTCTTACTAACTAAAGCACCATTGAACACTAGACTCGGGAACAACAGGCTATTTCAATATCATTATCAAGGAACACCAGTCTCAGCAGCTGATGCACCATCCTCGGGACACCAGACTCGGCAGCAGACGTCACACTGCCACACCAACTTGACAATCCCACACCAACATAAACGAACACCAAAAAATATTAGTTACAGTGTTAAATCTTTTCCATTAAGCTTTCCATTACTGTATCTTCATTTTTCACGTCACTAGCAACCCATTTACACTCGCCTTAGAAGTCGTAATCTGCAGCAGAGTCGGCTGCTTTCTCGTCACTAACTCAGAAACACTGAGTGGGCGAGTGTGAATGCGTGAGTCAGCAGCCACGGTGGCGCCTCTGGTGAGCAAATAACGCATTTGTTTGCCATGGCGGTACAATTGAAATATTTCCTGCCCGATTTCCCTTGTGAAATAAAAAAAAATTGTCACTATACTGTATACGTATACGGTAGGATAATTTTGGTGGCCGCGATATTAAAAAATCATTATATACTGTACAGTAGCGATATATCCCGACCCTACTGTACTATACTTCACTAATTGGTCTTGCAGGGGGTACCAGTGAGGCCACTGTGTATAGTAATTCTATAAGTTTGTACAAGCGTTAAGTATTCTGTGCCACCTATCATGATTTATACAAACAATCAATGTATTTGGCCCCCACAGAATGCTGTTGATCCATGTGCTCCTGATACTACTATAAGCAACCAGCTCCTGGAGCGGCAAGCACAGTACGAGCATCTCAAATGCTGACTCTATGTATTGTTCTCTGCTGGAAGATAACAGACTGAAAGTATGGCACTGCCTTCCTCTAAGCTGCTTATTATTATGTGTACACTGGTTGTTTTAGCCATATGGTGTTTAGGCTGTAAGATGTTTAAGCCATTTGATAGTTAAGCCTCTGGGGCTAAATGCCGTATGGCCTAAATGACCAATTCCCATTTCAACCCTTTTTTTTCGTATTTAAGTTGACCGTTTAGAGGGCACAGTTGCCCTGAGGTATTTTATTCTGGTTAATGCTAGATGATTCTATTCAGCTGAGAGCAACACCTGCCCTCTAAAGGGTTAGAACCTATCTTGATTAAGTGGGGCTGCCAGAACTTGGGTTTTTTGCACAAATAGCAGAAAAAACTTATGACCTTGAACATGTATTAGAGCACTGGGTACCCACCAGCAATTAGTGCTTAGGACTTCATGCAGTTATTTTAATTCAAAAGTGGATTGTCATAGTACATACAGCAATCCTGTGTTTTTCGCGGGAATTACATTCCTGAAACCCCCGCGAAAAGCCAAAACCGCGAATACTCTTTTAGTAATCACTGTACCTGTGGCCACCAAGCAGCTCAGGTAGGTCATGCACTTAACCACGCCATGCTCTCCACTCACGGCCCAGTGGTCACACTGATGCACTGTTCCGGTATTTACTAAGATCATTATTTGAAACTAATCATATTGTAGTATAATAATGGAAAAACGTAAACACAGTTATATACAAAAATATTTTATTTACAAGTAATCAAAAATTTATATATTTCGCTGAGGTCAGCAACACCCGCATTGCCAGCCTCTCCCTGCTGTCCCGGCGTCTGCCCGCCCTCACGCCAGCCAGCCAGTCCTCTTCCACCCACATTCCTCCACTTGAAGACTTTGTATTCTGACAAGACGCAAATGAATTGTCAGTCTTCACCACATCTCGAGCCATAGCTCGAGATGTGGTGAAGACTCTTGGTCACTTTAGAGTCTTGACTAGTAATATTTGCCTTTGATGAGGCTGGCTTACGTCCCGGAGCCATGTGGAATGCACGTGGGAGGACAAACAGAAGAGGTAATCACAGTAGCGTTCACAGTACGGTAGGCACGTGTGGACTGAGGCTTCCCGGAGCAGCTGGTGTCTCAGGCGGGAAAGGGTGGCGTCTGTTTGCCGCACTGCACAGGGGAATGTCGAAGATGGTGCGAAATTAAAATTTTTGTTTTTAAGGGATATTTTATATATACCTGTAGTATATAAATTTTTTAGTAAAAAAAATGCGAATGGTCAAACCCGCAAAAACACGGAATTACTGTACCTGTATTGGCTTTCACAACTGACCTGTACAACTTGGGCTTCTCATGTTCTTATGAGTCCAGCTCATTCTGTAGGAAGTAATGGCTAAACAGTGTTATCCTGTTGTCCAGCATTATGCTGTAGAGCTACTTGATAAACTGATACTGTAGTCCCAGATGTATTTATTGAAGCATGAAGCACTTAAAATTATGATCATATAAATGATGGCCTTTCTTAAATATGAATCTTTGCAGATGTAACTGAGAATGCTGTACTTCTGTCCCACGTGTGCAAATCTACTGATTGTGGAGGAGGGGTCAGAGGTAAGATAGCTACTTAAGAATTTAAAGGATAGCTAACAACCCTCTCTGCATGGATACCTTTGTATCCATGTACAATATCCTGGGCCCTCGCTTTACGAGCATTCGCTATATGCAAAATCGCGTATATGTGGTGACCCTATTTCTACCCATAATTCATTTTATTTGGAAAAGATTCCCTATTATGCATTCTGTAGAGGGTATGGCGTACTAGTTTATATTACCGGGTATATTATATTATACAATATTACAGTATATTATATTATCTTATCTTATGTTGATTTCTAAGCTTCATTAGAGTATTTTAATGATTTTGAGTACATCTTTTATAGCATTAATGCTCCAGATATGGTTGTGAAACGTGGCACTGTGCGTGTGTGTGTGTGACATTACAGGATGCGGCTGGAGTGGTGAGTCAGCCACTGCGCACACTCACTTTCCACACAACATCCATGCTCTTTATGTGTCTTAGTTTATAGTTTTATATTATATTTTATAGTTTTATACAGGTATTACAATATATATATATATATATATATTATCTTTATTTCTAACCCACACTAGAGTACAGCATACCATTCAAATTCATGGGGATTAGGTTCTCAAAATGGCCGCGAATCGCCAAATCCGTGAATAACATTTGCCGAGCGGTGGGGGGGGTGATACAGTAGTGTATATATATATATATATATATATATATATATATATATATATATATATATATATATATATATATATATATATATATATATATATATATATATATATATATATACAGTGGCCCCTCGGTTAACGAACTCAATCCGTTCCAGAAGGTCGTTCGTTAACCGAAACGTTCGTTAACCGAAACCATTGTTTCAATGGGTTTTTGGGTAATTGGTTCCAGCTCACCGAAAATTTCCTAACTTCAACAAAAATGGCGGAAAAATTTACTTACTTTGAGGTGTGTATGTAGAAGGCTCCTGGATGATGGTGATGATGTGCATTTGAAGTGGGAGGTGCAGGAGGAGAAGGGAGAAGAGAAGGAAGTGGAGGTGGAGGAGAAGCATTTTACTGCTTCTTGGAAGGTGAGTCACCTTCCATGAAAATGTCAGGAACCTCTGGACTGACAGATTCTCCACCATGAACATCCTCTCTCCTTCTTGAAGTGGAAGGCTGAGGGCTAGCATCTTGTTCCCTCTGCCTTTTACTGAAGAAAGTGTCAATTGTGGTCTGTGGGGCATCTGTCCTCCTCACCATTAACTTATGTTTAAAGAAGGAGACCACTGAGTCCTCAACATGACACAAAGTTAGTTCAGTTTTTCCACTTCTGGGTGCTTTGAAGCCAGTTCCCTGAACTTCTCCCAGTAGTAAATCACATCTTTCAACTGTTTAGCTGACATATGGTCATCACTTTCAATTTCCTCCTCACCACTGTCAGCCTCTACCCGTAACATCTCATCCAGTTCCTTCAAGTCATCAGGAGTAAGTTCCTCCTCATGAGACATCACAAGCTCTTCCACATCCTTCTCCTCCACTTCAAGGCCCAATGACTGACCAATGGACACAATCTCCTTGTCCAACTCTGTCTCATCCTCAAATCCCTCAAAATCATGGACTACTGATGGCCACAGTGCTTTCCATGGAGAATTGAGGGTTCTATTGGAGACTTCTTGCCATGATGACACAATCAATTTTACAGCCTCCAGGACGTTGAATTGTGTCTTCCAGAACTGTTTCAGTGTTAGTTCAGGATCAGTGGAAGTTGCCTGATGACACCTCCTAAACATTTTCTTCATGTACAACTTCTTGAAGTTGCTGATTACATTCTGGTCCATTGGCTGTATGAGTGATGTAGTGTTTGGAGGCAAAAACAACACTTTCACAAAGTCAAATTGATACTCCAAATTTCTGGCAAGGTCAGGGTCATGACCAGGAGCATTATCCATGAGGAGAAGAGCCTTTAAAGGAAGTTTATTGGTGGTTAGGTAGCTCTTGACAGAGGGGCAAAACACATCAACAGCCCATTCATTAAAGAACTGTCTTGTCACCCATGCCTTACGGTTGGACTTCCAATAAACTCCAAGCTTTGTTCTTACCACTTTCTGTTGCTTGAACACCCTGGGGTTTTCAGAGTGGTAGACAAGCATAGGCTTCAGTCGGAAATCCCCTGAAGCATTGGCACCAAGCAGTAGAGTGAGACGGTCTTTCATGGGTTTATGCCCAGGTAAAGAGGCTTCATCTTTGGTGATGAATGTTCTTTTGGGCATCTTTTTCCAGAACAGCCCAGTTTCGTCCACATTGAACACTTGCTGTGGAAGATAATTTTCTTCTTTCATCAGTTTTTTAAATTCAACTAAAAACTTTGCTGCCCCTTCTTTATCAGCACTAGCAGCTTCACCATGCCTACCAACACTTAAAATGTCACTTCTTTTCTTAAATTTTTCGAACCAGCCTTTGCTAGCCCGAACATCTTCAAATTCTGTTCCTGAAGAACCAGGTTGATCTGCCTTTAAATGTTCATAAATCTCCCTGGCTCTTTCACAGATGAAATCACCAGAAACTGAATCACCTTTCATCTGTTTTTCCCTAATCCAGATGATAAGTAACCTCTCAGTTTCTACGATTAGGGATCTACTTTTAAACACTCTTGTAGATTTGTCTCTCACGTTCACTTCCTTAAATTTGTCTTTTTGTGCAAGAATTGTCGACACAGTTGATGCCGACATGCCATATTCTTTGCATAGCGCATTTGATTTAATACCTTGTTCGTGTTTTTTTATTATTTCCTGCTTTATTTGGATTGAAATCGCTTTTCTTGATCTCTTAGGCCCCATGCTGGATTCAAACAATGACAACACGTATTTTTCAAAGTTAAACTAGCTGTAAATAAAGAATATTTTCTTTAAAATAACACTGCACTGCACTATATATTGTCAATATGTAAAATAATTTTCAAAATGACCAATAATTTGCTTGAAAACACAGAAAAAAAGCATTTAGTTGAAGAGAGTCTCAAGCTAGATGTTACCTCCAGTGAAAACAGAGAGAGACTGACGCCTGTTTGCTGTGTTAAGAGGCTGGATGCCGCGCATTAAACTAGTCACTTTACCTTCAATTTTGTTCAATTATTGTTAAAATGACTAAAAAATTGAATATTAAACTTTTAAAATTATTGAATAGTATAAACTTCTTGATATTTACTAAAATAGTAAGGAATTTAAGCCCTAGAACCGATTAATTTATTGGCGGACTGATACTAAAGCTGGTTGCCCGGTCAGTGCAAGCGAAAACATGTTGAGGTCGGTTCGTAAGAACTTCGTTAAGCGAAATTTTTTTCGTTAACCGAATTGAAGATCCTTATGGAAGGCAGTTCGTTAATCGAAATTACGTTAACCGAGGTGTTCGTTAAACGAGGGGTCACTGTATATATATAGTTATATATACTGTATATATATATATATATATATATATATATATATATATATATATATATATATATATATATATATATATATATATATATATATATATATATATATATATATATATATATATATATATATATATATATATATATAAATAAATAATAATGGGAAAATCCCCTCACAATTAATCAGAAACAAATTTATTAAAATTGTGACAGTCTACCCTCAAGTCTACTCTGTGCTTTATTATTAACAAAGCATGGAGTAGACTTGAGGGTAGACTCAACGTTTTCAATACATTTGTTTCTGATTATTTGTGAGAGGATTTTCCCATTATTATTTATTTGTATGTGTTTTGTGACAGACACACACACACACAGATGCTGTAGCTACTTCACTCCTGAGCAGTTGCTTCAAGTTTATAAGGGATTCATTCATCCTTACTTGGAGTTCTGCTCTCATATCTGGGGTGGCTCTTCTGTCCAACTGTTAGATAGGGTGGAATCAAAGGCATTTCGTCTTATTAACTCTCCTCCTTTAGTTGACAATCTCTTTTCCCTTTCTCTTCGTTGCAATGTTGCTTCACTCACCTTCTTACAGGTACTTTAACGGGCAATGTTCGGTGGATTTGGCATCCTGTGTACCACCAGCAAGGCCGTGGGGGCTCGTAACACTCGTCTTGCCCGCGGTGCCCACCGTTTCTTTGTGGATGTCAGTCACACTAAAATAACCCGTTATAGTACATTCTTATTTCCTCACTCAGGCAAACTGTGAAATGCTCTGCCTTCTTCAGTCTTTCCATCCTTTTACAATCTGTTTTACTTCAAAAAGCTGGTTTTCTAGCAGCTTCATGGTAACAAGGTCTTTTTATCCTCTAATTTTATTTTTATTTATTTTTCTTTTACTCCTGTTTTTTCACCCCCCCCCCCCCTAGGCCCTGTTGTGGGTCGATGACCCGTGCCCAGGTGGGCTATTCCCCATTAAAAAAATGACAGAGTATTACCGTTTAGCGATGAATTGCTACCATGCTAAGCCTTCCAGCGCTTTGCCACATCAAATTAATAACGACAGTGTTAAGACTTACTTTGTATTCTTTACATGAGAGAAATAAAACCTGGGTTTCTAATTACCCGTTTTTAAAGGCGGTGTTGCTTTTTGGGAAATAAGCTAATTGTTAAGACTAATTCCAGCCACGTGTCAAAGTCTCCTTGGTCCTTGGCCAAAAGTGTAGTGAATGCACATAATCAAGTCACCAAATTTTTGGCTCTTCTATGAAATGGGATTTCAAGATCAATTCTTCACTTATCATCAGTTCATTGTAAAATATTCAGCAGTTCCAATTGTAGATTATACATCACATTGTGTGCAGGTGGCTTGAATTTACTTATAACTCTAAATTCTATACATTAGTGTACAGTATGTACTTATCCTATAATTATTAATAGCCAACACATTTCATTATATTCTAATCAAGCTTCATAATTTTGCTAAAGTTGATAAAATAGTATGTAGTATTATTGTTATATTAATTTTGTATTTAATTTTTTGCAGGGCATGCGCTTCTCTTGTGTTACCTGTCCATATGTATTCCCAGTCAAGAGATGTGTGTCATACAGGATGTACCCAAAGCTAAAGGCGCTTGACGATGTTCTCGGAGGCTCTGCTGCTTGGAAAAACGTCGACTCCACAGATGAACCTTGTCCAAAGTGTTCTCACCCCAGAGCTTACTTCATGCAGGTGCAAACTAGATCAGCTGATGAACCTATGACTCTGTTCTACAAATGCTGCTCTCCAACCTGTGGTCACCGCTGGAAGGAATAATAGCTTACTGAAAACTACCTTATTTATATATATACTTTACTGTATATAATATAGAAATATAAAGCATTTAAATATAAACATTTATGTTACTGCAAATTGGTGTTGTTTGATGAAGACTATTGGTGTGATTCTACGATCAGCAAAACTAATGAGTAGCGTGGCAGCAGAAGCTGCAACTAACGGTCTTCCAATGAACAATGTAATTCGTTTGGGGGAAGGACCTTCCTTAGCCTCTCATGCTGAAAGAGCTGCTGCTGCTGCATTACTTGCTGGCCATGTAATTTCTGTGCCAACTGATACACTCTATGGAATTGCTGCTTTAGCTCAGAACAATACAGCTATAGAAAGGATTTATGAGATTAAAAGGCGTAGTTCTACTAAACCTCTGGCTATATGTGTATCAGAAGTGGACGAAGTTTACCTCTGGGGTAAAGTAACTGTACCACACTCATTACTTACATCATTGCTACCGGGGCCAGTTACATTGGTGTTTCAACGCACAGCACAACTTAATCCTGCACTAAATCCTGGAACTGATTTAGTTGGTATTCGCATTCCCGATGAGGAATTTATTAGAAGTGTTGTTAAAAGCTGCGGTTCACCTTTAGCTTTGACAAGTGCAAACATAAGCACCAAGGCAAGCCCTCTGTGTGTTGAAGAGTTTCGTGAGCTCTGGAGCAAACTTCATACTGTCTTTGATGGTGGTCCTCTAGGTGAACACTTGAAATGTAGGGAAGGATCAACAATCATTGATCTCTCTCAACCAGGGTCATATAGACTTATACGAAGAGGAATTGCTTTTGAACAAACTTCTGAGATCCTCCAGCGTTACAAACTTTGTTTAATTGATTAACGTTAGAAAGTGTACACAATAATTACTTGAAGATACTATGTCACAATGTTGAGATGAAATAGTTTCTAATGAACTGTTAAAAAAGATTAAAGAGCAAAATGTTTAATCAGCGTATTAAGCGTGAGCGAAGGGAAGCAGCCATTAGTGCCTCCCTGGTTATGAGATTGAAAGAGGCAGTGCAAAGTGTATTACAGCCTGGAGGTACAGGTTGTAGTAGTTATACTGGACAAAATTCCTTCACAGGATCTTTGGGACCAATTCTTGGACATTCAGACAATACAAATGCTTTGTGTAATGTGTTGGAAGCAATATTTATTCATGGACTGCGTGATTCTTTGGGTGAACGAATGTCATCTCTTCTGGGATCTGACCCTGACCGGATGCCTGTCCCAAACTTCTGGCCAGTCATCTTAATCATAAGCCATAGGGACTTAATAGAGCAGGTGGGTACTCACAGGCCTGTTCAAATGATAGTCATTTTTCACAATACAGTAGTATACAAATGTCCTATTAAATAACCATTTGACATGAATGTTAACTATTAGTAGTTTTTTATTGTAGTTGTTCAAAAGGTTATGTATTGATAGAAGAGTGCTATCTATATGTTTTGTTTAATATATACAGCACACCTACTTAGAATTTACCCCTAATTATGCCTCCTAAGGGACCAACAAGCAGAGGAAATGGTTTATACTGAAGAAATTAGACAGTAATAGTACATTTTATGCATTATTTTGCCTTTTTTAACCTTTGCTTTGATGATTCAGAATTTTCGCTAATCCGGAACCGGTCTGATCCCAATATTCACGGATTAGCGAGGTCCAACCTGTACAACTGTCGTGAACAGGACGTATGTATTTACCCCAGACCGGGTCCAGAGAGAGAGCCACTGAGATAAATACACACGTCCTGTCCAAGAGTAAATGCAAAAAGTATGTAACTGGTAACAGTTAGATGTGTAAAACTGCAAATAACTGTACAATATATATATGAGATTTTTGTTTCTTGACTGTAGATCCAAAGTTTTGACGCCCTCCACTATATTTACAATGATAAATGTGGCCCAGAGCCTACAAAAAGTCTGGGACCACTGTTGTACAGCATATAGGAAAAATAGAAAGAGTGCATATAATGCAAAGAGGATTGTTTTATACCAACACAATATGCAGGTGTTAGAATCATTTAATATTATTGCTTTGTAGGCTATTAATAGCAACAAATACAGGTATCCCTCGCTATACGAATGGGTTACGTTACTGTAAAATAATTTGTTAAGTGAATTTCGTTTAGCAAACAAAAATTTTTTTGGGGAAAATGGGGTTTAGTTCCCAAAGGACAAGAAAACCTCCAGTATCATACCTCAAAAACATGAAATCAGTTCCCGAACAACAAAAAAACCTACCTAACTAATGATAGTAGTGCGGTACATAACTACAGGGTGTACTGTGTTGTAATTTACTGCCTAACACATTAGAAATATTATTAAAATACTATCTACAGTATATGGAAATGTGCAGCTAAAACTGTTCAGGAAAAGCTAAATCAAAGTTTAACAAAGCTGCCTGTGGTGTCATTTGCATAGCTGCTGGCTGCTTCATGTTTGGCTGCTCTCAAGCGTTGCCATATCAATGCATCCTGACTACCTCTGCCGAACCTTAGCAACGCTCCCACTCTCACACATGTAGAAATGTTTAGTCCCTTTATATTTTTGACCTTATGATAATTATTTCTTTAAAAATTTTTGCCAATTATGTATGTAGGATTGTGTGTGTGCATGTAACTGAGTAAAAAAAGTGAAGAAAGTTAAGTTTATCTATCCAAAACTATGAGTTAAAAAATAATAATAACATAACTCCTCTCAGCTCATCCTGCTTACTCACTGGTGCACGAAGAAATGTTTATTCACTTTATGTTTTGATATTATGATAGTTAATTTTTTTTTTTATATTTTGCACATTCTGTATGTAGGATTGTGTGTGGATGTAACTGAATGAAAAAAAGCAAATATGAGGGAAGTTATGTTCATATACTCATAACTACAGTATTAAGTTGAAAAATAACTATTGTACAGTATAACATAACTCCTACCTCAGCATGGTAGGGAGAGCACTATTGGGATGTGGTTGCCTCAGCTGACTCCTGGGGGGCACATGATTTGTGTGTTTGCTGGGACCCAAATTCGTATAAGCAGGGAAAGCTTTGTGACATGAAAATGAGGTGGTAATTCAGGAGATTAAAAAAAGTGAATTTTCGTATCTCGAACGTTCGTATAGTGAAGGATACCTGTACTTGTATTATGTTATAACATAGATATACAAATATGCTTTTTCTGCTATGTAGGTAAGCGAGCTGTCATTCATCAGCAGTGAAGTTGGAAGAAGTCGTGCATGGGTACGTGTAACCGTCAATCAGGGACAGATCTGTAGCTACCTCAGTGTGTTGCTGCATGATACTCGTACTCTCAAGGACTACTATAGGTAAGACCTAACACAGGATAAAGCCAAGTTGATGACACCTTCAAGATTAATACTCATAGAAAATGTTAAATTTTTATTTGTGTACGTGTATGACAGAAACTAGTGCTAATAACACTAGTCAAAGATGCTTGACAAGTGGGCACTGAAAAGTGGTGGGCAGGGTGAGAGGTTGGCCATTAGGGCTGATGGCCTGAGCAAGAGGTTGACAGTGAAGGGTAAAGGGCAGAGTAGGGTATTGACAAGTGATGGAAAGGGAATGGCAGCGAGGTTTGATTGGCAAGACAGGACAGTGAGAGGTGGTGGGGGGGGGTTGAAGATTTAGAAGGAAGTATTCAAGTACTGAAAAGATGTGGGATAAATAGGGACTTTTAATGCTGTTCAAAACTATAGAGTTTATATTGTAAGAGATGCATACTGTATGTTCAATGTTTGTCAAGGAGAGAGAAGTTAGTAGAAGTAGGAATTCATCAGTAATGTGTAATGTTACCATGGAATATTAATATCTTCATGGTTAGAGTAGTAAGAGAGGTAAAAGCAGGAGTGATGAAGTGTATTTCCTGGCCCATGAGATGCTTTTTGGCTGTTAAGATGCACCTTAATATAAATAAGGAAATTTGGGCGAAGAAATATTTTTAAACTTACAGTAGAATTGCGATATGTGGCTTTAGGCAATACAGACAGTGACCGCTATACAATGGATCAGTATACGCTTGATCAGTTTTACAATAAAAAAAAATTTAACCATTCACTGCTATCCAATGGCTAAAGATCAGTTTTATTATGGTTACTCCCCGAATAGTCTTCCTGCATTGTCACTGCTATGAAGTAGTGAAGGGCAATAAGTTACAATATTCTGAGATATGATGACGCAATCTTGGAATGGCGTAACACATGCGACTCACGTGGGAGGTTCTGCCCGTGCTCAGTGATTGCCAGGCTAAGCAGTTGAACGTGTCACATCGCCCAGAGGATGGTTTACGTGTGGAAGAAGCTATTCTTTAATCGTAAAATAATATACCTGTATACTGTACTCTACTGGTAAATGTGTGGAATAAAGAAAAATAATAAAAAAAATACTGCTTTGCCATTTGGCAATCTTGTCACTAGTACGGAACAACAGAGCCGTGAGAGAACTCCATTCCCTCACCCTTGCGCCCTTGTGCTAACTCTCACACAAAATAAATATTTAATCCCTTTATGTTTTTATTTCATTTGATTTCTTTTGGACAAAGTCTTTATGAACAATTGTGTGTGCATGAAATCAAGTAAAAAAAGAAAGTTAAGAAAAATACGTACAGTATACCTACCTGAAAATACAATTTGAAAAATAGCAATAATGCAACTGACAGCTTGGGAAGCGGAGATACGTACTGACACTATACCTCCTTCCCATGATTCCTTGGGACGTAAGAAATGTTTATGCCCTTTATGTTTCTGACCTTATGATGATTATTTTTTATTTATTTTTTCACATTTTTATGAATGATTGTGTGCCTGTAATAAAGTACAAAAAAAATTACATATATCTACCCAAAGTTTAAAAATAACAATAATGCTGCTTAAGGCTTGGCTGAGGGCTGGGATACCGAAGCCTCACCTCTCTCCTGCTCCTGTGATCCACACAAACTCATGGGGACTTGAAAATTTTTTTGGTAATTTTTTATCTCGTAAATAGGGAGGTGGTCTTAAATCATCACCATCATTAAAGCAAGATACAGTATTGTAAATAGAGATATCATAAATCAAGGTTTACCTGTACTGTGTGCATTTCAAATCACTGTGGTGGATATTAACTCATAAAAATATAATTTTTACCCCCCAAAAGTTATAATATTATATACAATAGTAAAATACTGGTATACCCCGATAACCGATGCATATGGGGACTGTGAAAAGTCATTGGTTAGTGAATCAATGGTTATCGAAGCAATTAATCCCATAAGAATTTAAGAAATTTGGGAGGTTTGGGACTGGTCACCCCACAAAAACTCCCATCTGCCCTTGATATATCTGTTGTGCACACTGTCAAGCAAGAAAAGAAAGCAAGCATAATAAGTATAATATAAGGAATAAAAAGCATAAATTCAGACTTATTTACCTGTGTTGAGGATAGAAACCGTTTAGGGTGACAAGTTCAAGTCTCTACCAATCTGTGTTGGTCCATCACCACTCTTATTATGCCTTATAACATCACATCAAGCAGCACAAGAGGAACTATCACTGGGGCATTTAGACATGATTTCATAACACGAAGTTGGAAATAATGAAAAAACATGAAGTCAAAGACACAGGGTAAGTGTAAACAAGAGTAAAAATTATGGGAATGAGTCGGTGGCAACTCGCAGAGCCTTCTCTTGGCATAGAATTCGCACCATGCCACTGCCTGTGAAATTCAAAACGGCTCATCTGCTCTTGTCCCAATCATTGAATCACGAGATATCAAAGAAACTTTTAGGTTATTTCCCCAATATGTAATTGTCAGTTATGTGAAGTGATGGTTAATGGGATGTTGGTTTTTGGGGTATAATGTACTTTTATACCCACCCAACTACAAGAGAACACATTAAATTTCAATGTTGGCATATTTTTAGGGCAACTATGGAATACTTCTAAGATTCGACACAACTCTTTGGTGGGAAAAATTGGCAAAACTTGAGCGCGTTGCCACTTCTGTTATGCGGAAGTGGACAAAAACATATTAATGCATCCACTGTGCGGTAAAGGGTTAAGATTTTCAAAGGTGCTGTCAGTCAGCCAACAGTACTTGGGGCTGAGGAGGCAGAAGTGGTGCTTGTCTGAGGTTCAGGTCAGATCATTGTGTAAATAGACCAATAGAAAAAGAAGGAATCAGCTGTAATGTCACCAAGACTGTAACATGCACCTGGGCTTTCCTTGCAGGTCAGGTCATTGTGTGAACATAAAAGTCAGGGATCAGCTCAACTGAAGCCTTTAGAAAGTTTCAAAGCCAAAGCCAAGCCAGAAAATCCTACCTTCCAGAAGCCTAAGCTTCAACCCCATGTCTGATGGAGATAAACAATCATGTTAGTGGAGGAAAGTTATTAAGCTTATTTTACTCTTCACCACTGATCGGCTCGTTAGCCGCTTGGGCGATCGGTCACGTCTCTGTTACGCATTGTTGGCAAGTACTGGGCATGCACCGGCTCCTGAATGTACCTGAACCAGCTCCAGTGTTGGTCAAGTCTTGTCTTGAAAGAGCTCACGCTCGGTGCCGTCACAACACTTTCTGGTAGATTGTTCCAAGAGTTCACAACTCTCACTCCGAAAAAGTTTGCCCTCACGGTGTTCTGGACTTGCGGCTTCTTCAACCTTGAGCTGTGACCCCTTCTGGGGCGAGCGTCCGCCAGCTCCAAGTAAGGACACTTGACTGAGTAGTGCCCCTTGAGATGCTTATACACCACTATTAGGTCACCCCTTGCTCGTCTGTAGTATAAGCTAGGCAAGTTCAGGCGCTCCAATCTCTCAGGGTAGCTGAGGTGCCGAAGTGCAGGCACGAGTTATATTGGTATGAATGAATTGATAGAATGTGATGATATTGTTGGTATGGTTTTGCTAGGATATTCTCAGTTGTTTTTGTAAGTATATATATATTATTTAATCTTGCAGACCAACAGCATTTTTGCGTGATCCAGAACGCGGAGACATTATGTTGAGAGTTCTTCAGCCAATATCCTCACTTACTTTCAACCTAGCTACCAATGCTGCTGTCCTCAACACCTGGACACAGACACCACTAGTGCTAGCTGGACTATGGGCACCAAATGTTCAGGTGAGCAGAGGATTTATCAAAATGGGACAATTTACACTACAATTGGTAATGTTTAAAACCTTTTGAGTACAAGTTTTTGTTAATACTTTTACAACTTTGTAATTGTTGAATTTAATGCTGGTAAAGATAATGCTTGCATTGGTTTGTATTAATGCTATTAGTATTTTTTGTCTTCCTTAGGTTGCAGTGTCTGATCCTATTTTGGCAGCAACAGATGTTGCCAGCACGGTATATGATGGACAAACTACAAATGTGAACAGTAATGTATTTGAAACTCCAATAAGTGACCAAATGTTTGACATGATTATTGGAGGAACACCAGAAACTAGTTTCATAAGTGATTATATGGAAAAACATAAACCTTCAGCAAAATTTGAAGATGTTTCCACTCCTGGTGAAACTGAGCAAGATTTACTTGAGAAACCCAAAGATGCACAAGGAACAGATAAAAAAGAGAAGAATGAATCTACAGTGTCTGGAAAAAGTGAGAGAGATGTACAAGACCATAAGAAACCAGAAGTTGTCTTAGATGAAGACAGTTTGTTGGCAAATCAGAATAATCAGTTTGAAAATTCGTGCACTAGTACGTTAAGTAGCAAAGGCTATGTGAGAGAATGGAGCGAAGATTCCCTCTCTCGAAGTGTGATTGAAGGAGCACCAGAATATGATAAACTTTTTTCAGATTTTGGATCAATTGGTCTTTTTCCCTCAGTGCCAGGATTAGCAGTAGCTGATTTAGAGCCATCTTCATCATCTACTTCAACCCCAAGTGTTGAGGTATCCAATGAGGTAAGACTTACCATAACTCAAAGTTTTCAGTTTATATACCCATTTGGAGACTTCTTACACTTTTTTGTGTAAGAAGTACTGTACTGTATAGTGGAAAATATGAAAAATTTGGGCTTTCATTTGATGTATGTTTTGAGTATGATTTTGGTTCATACACATCATACACCAGGCATTGCTGGCTTGGGCATGCTCGTCCCCTGAGAGTTAAAACCATGTGATAACATGTAATGAATCTTCACTGATCATAGTGGTAGCAAAGAAAAAAGCTAATTACACAGTGAGCGAATTATTTACACCATGAAGTTTTTAGATATGTCTGACAACCTGCTTATGTGGCAGCCACATATTCATTACCTCAAATAGTCTTGTCAGCGTGCTCTCAAGTTATTGAGAGTCTTGGGCGCACTTAGTGGGGTGCTAATCGAGGAACTTTGCTACACCTATACCACTTGCTAGGTAGACCCAAACTGGATTATGGGTGTGAGGTTTATTCCTCAGCCACTGAAGCTAGACTCAATACACTGAACTCTATTCATCATACTGGGGTGTGTCTGGCAACCAGTTGAACCAGTACCTTCAGGTGTAGTGTGAGATGAAGTGGATGATGTGGCTGTGTACAGTATACTGTATATACTCGAGTACAGTTTGAGTTCTTATGATCAATTTTTTATGCAAAATGTAAAGGATTGAACTATATATGTATAGTATTTTTGAGGGGTTAAAATGAATATATAATAAATGTCGGTAAATAAAAGTTACTGTCTTAATTGTCTTATATTTGTCATTGATTCAAACTACTGAACCAGTAGTTAGAAGGTAACAAGTTACTTTTCTTCTGTAATAAAGTACTGTACCTTACTGTACTGTATTACTAAATTTAGTTATTGAAAACCTTTAAAATTTCCTATGCAGAAGCTGTGTTGCACAAGTAAAGGAGTACAATACCTGTACAGTTATACTTGTCCTTATTATTTTAGAGTAGTATTAATTCAAGTGAATTCTCTGGTTACAGTATTTAATTTTTACTCAATACAAAAATCCTGTCACTGAATGATATTCATAACTTTCTTTCAGTCATCACTCTCTGATATTGCTGAAAAGCTGAACTATGAGATTCTTCCACATCAGCTACCAAGTGAAGAGGTAAGACATAGGTTTGGAACTTCAATGTCTTTTATAATTTGTAGTTATAATTAAAGTTTTTGGTGGGGACTATTTTTTACAATAAAAACTGGATGCAGCATACCCTGGAAATAACACAGTTTTGTAAGTCTCACATAATCTTTTGCGTGCAAGTACCTGTACTGTACATATACGTTCTGTATATACTGTATGTGTGTATGTTTATGCATGTTTTTTCTATACTGTACAGTATTAATGCTTATCCTGTCTTCTGTGTATTCTACCTGATATTCCTTTAAATTTCTTAAGTTTTTGAAGCTTAATAGTGGATTTATGGTTTTTGTATTGGGTTGTGGGCCATTGTAATGGTGATGAAAGTTTAAACAATTGCAAAAGTTGAGAGTATAGTTGTTCAATTACAAGACTATGGTGTCGGATCACTTGACAAAATTTGGCGTGAACCTTGTGGAAGGGCAAGGGGAAGCAAAGTAACAGAACAGGCTCATTGTACCAATAATTTTGGATGAAGTTGTAATCCCAATTTATTATTTGATAGTGGTCATCTTAACTGGGTCAGGGTTTTATCCTGAGGCCATAGATAAATTCCTGCCGTTCCTGCGAGGACTGGCGAGTAGGGTTTGCTAATATTGTTTTTACACTTGTCTTAAAAAAGGGGGGAGATATCAACATTGTCAATGAAGGTCAAAGGCAGTCTTAGGTGCCTCCTCAATTTTATTTCTTCCCTCTCTAGTTAATTATAAGTTTGCAGATCTGGTAGGTCAGCAGCCAGCACTAGTTAAGGACGGCTATGAGTTGAAGGTTTTTCATGAAGAGTTGCATCAAGATCTCAGCCCATAAAATTTGACCTTGAATGTCTTTCATGGAGTGACTCAGATGTTCATATGGAGATAGCCTGAGAATATATCTAACTTAAACAATTGATAAATGGTAATCAGTTATGACACAAAAATTCTTTTAATGTCTGAGGTTAATCTTTCACATACTTTTTCATACTATGTCTTCAGTAAGGAGAGGTATGGCCTAGTAGAAAGAGGAGAAAGCAACTCAGATCTTTTAACATTATCAAAGCATTTTCAGTGCAAACACTAGAATAATTTGCTAATTTAAGTAATGTACTGTATTTATCAACACTAAGGATCATGATCCACCAAAATCTAAAGAATTCAATTTCTCATATAAATTTAACCAAACTGTATCTTGATTATAGTATTTTATGAATTTCAGGATACCAGCCGCCTCTTACCATTGCTAACACGACTGACAAGTGAGGAAGGTCTAGATTCACAACAATACCAATGTCATCAGTGTAAATCATATATTGGAATGATTTATGGTAAACCAAGGTAATGTATATATATATATATAGTAACAAAATGTTACATCTTTTTGCATATACGTACAGTATTTTACAAAACTTAAGTTAATAACTTATGCTGTATACAGTATAATATATACACCCAGGAATTAATATTTAGAAGTTGCTCAACTGTGTAGAACAAAAATAAGGAAAATTTACAGTAAAATCATGCTGTAATTTGATACTTTTAATTATGGATGTTCACTATGGATTCATGAAATTCCTTAGGTTCTAATTCAAAATAAAAATTTGAGGATAGCCCAAGAGACATAAAGATGATATCTATATATATACGATGTTTGTTGATATTTTTGGCATATTGTACTGGGTCCAATTTCATTAATGGGTTACAAACTTTGTAAGTGTTTAAGGAGTTCTTATCTCCTGTGGTGGTGATGCACTAAAGAGTTATGGAATCCACAACTTGAAAAGTTACAACGAAAAGTAAGCCTAAAATGGCTGACTTTTTTGTAATTTATGGTGGTTCTGAAATGTCTCGTAAGCTTCTGCAAGGCGGAAATAAGGCTGTTTTCTCTACTTCCTATACCAAAACACACAAAGCTACCAAACGTACTTCAAGCGTGTAATGAGCTAAATACTGTACTCATCTAGAAGATACAGTAGGAATTTATAGTAGTAGAGATAGGAAAGTTGATAGCATGACTCGAGGGTGTAAGGATCATGTCATATATATTAACACAGGCTCAGTATAAGTGTAGTATATAAAACAACAATGCGTGTTACAGCTTTAATTTACTAGTTCAACAGGGGGTTATGTGAGACTCGTACACAATGTATTCCTGATTATGGTATATTCCTGTTAGCTAACAAGAAAATTGGGACTTCCACTATGTCGTTGGGGTGGGGGTTAGGATCACCTCACTACTGTCTACACAGCTAGCACTTACGTTGACACGATGAATAGATGGCACATCATCAATGAACTGGACTGAGACTTCGTTGCACTTGTTGTTGGTCTTCTTCTCCAATACAGCTGATGAAATGACGTGCTGACATCACAGGGGACGACAGGCTGGACTGGGGAGTGAGTGTTGCTGGCCCCTTCAGGGTTACGACTCTCCTTTCTTCTCCTGTTCGTTCTCTTTTAATCAGTTTTCTTGGTCGTGCACCCATACAAGCTGATCTTATATATGTTAGTTTATGGTGATATGACCTGTTAACTGTAGACCGGCTCCTGGTGCGACCTCTCCTTCCTGCTGTCTGGAGGGCAGCTTTTATTGGATTAGCAGGGTCATAGCGCCTGTTCCCTCATCACACGTAGGCAAGAACTCCGTTTCCCTTCATGGCCCTTGTTGGGTCAGATCTTTATCTTATTTGATTACTGTAGGGTGGGTTGACTCAGGTGGGTGTGCTTCACTAGTTACTGCTATATGCATTGTTGCCCTTCTGGGCTGGACACTTTGGTCTGATAGACAATCATTATTAGTGTCACTAGTGAAGATGAAACTAATGATTAGGTCAGTGGTTCCCAACCTCAGGTCGTGACCCAAATCAGGGTCGTGGGGTGTCCTCAGTAAGCCTTCAGACAATTAAAAAAAATATAGTACTTATCATAGTCAAAAAAATTTCTGCTTAACATTCAAGCTATATAATATATTATATGCCTGAGGGTCAAGACACCGTATTGTTGGGAAATTTAGGGTCGCAGCCAAAAAAGGTTAGGAACCACTGGATTAGGTACTACTGGAGGATATGGTTAACACAGGAGGAGTTGTTTGATTTTTTAAATTTTTTCCACATGTTCTTATCATTATAGGAAGTATTTTAAAGAAGGCTGCAACCTTTTATTTTAATTACTGTATAAGTATTTGTTTTAGTTTCTTAGTTTTTCTCTATCTGTGATCATAAGTCACCTGTAGTGCAGGGCATGAAAGATGAGGGAAACTGCGGGGTAAAGCACGGTGAAAAACTGATCATATGACACTGAAATAATATCTTTATGTGCTTTGTATGTGAAGAAATTAATTATTTACCGTAAATACTCCTCCAAAAATTCTGCCGAGTCAGTACATGTTCTTGTCTGCTGTTTGTTTACAACTGACTCGATGCCCCCCCCCCCCCTACCCCATCCAAAGGCACCATGATGCTTCAGCAAAGTTTCTTACATTGGTACCAGATATCAAAATAAGTACTTTCTATTTAATATGGTGGGTCCGTCCCCTGGCTAGGAAGTTAGGTAAGTGAGGTAGGTGTCTTTGGTTGGTTATGTCAGGTGCTATTAGGTTCTAGTAATTGTCGCCCCATTTAAAATATATACTATAATGGTAAGAACATCTGTGGAAACAATGAATGATTTTAAACAACGCCTTCTGATGTTAGCTCTCTCCTCCAGGAGTACCCGGGTGATTGTTTTAACTCGTGACCATGCACTCTGTAGGGAAAGGGTGTTTAGGGATTCTTTGGACCCTCTACAAATTGATGACCACCTACTGCTGTGGTACTACAGAGTACCACTTCAGGATACATTCTGGCTAGATATTGGTCGAGTGGCAATGTTGTTTCATGCAGTCCCAAGACTCCCAATGCATGTGTCTGCATTAATTGTATTGAGGTTTTTCACAAGTGGTACTTTTCAGAGTGTAGTTGATGATGTTACTAGCTTAAGACACTCATCTGTGTCAAGAATTATTGTGACATTTGCTCTAAAATAATAGCATTGTACTGATGGTAATCATATTGCAATACTGTACGCTATTATTATTACAGTGTATATGGCAAAAATTAATTTTTATCCCAATTTCCCCAACTGGTATACAATTTATATATACTGTATATAGAGAAAAAAATACTATTAAGTTTCTGCCGCAAATTGATATTTTTTGGGTATTTTAACTAATAAAATTATCAACAATATTACCGGGTAGTTGTTCAAAGTGGGCAGGGCTTTGAAGTAGAAGGAAAACGTGGGTTAAATAAGTAAAATGAACACCAAACAAACTTTTATAAACCTTACCTAACCCATAAAAATCCTAAACCTCTAAAGCACTTACCTTATTTCTTGTTTTCAGTGTTTAATGGGTTGGTGTAGTTTTCAGTGTTCACTTGGGGAGGGATCCATAAACTCGAAAGCGATTTTTAGTCATTTTATAGGTTAGGAAAGGTTAGGTAAGGTTTTCAAAGGTTTGTTTGGTGTTCTTTTTAGTATTTTACCCCACATTATCTCTCTACTTCAAAGCCCTGCCCACTTTGAGCAACCATTATTGTTGGTAATTGGGGAGATCTAATCATATAAAATCCTTGAAAAATATAAATTTGCACTGGAAACATATTAGAATAAAGTTTTATATTTATATTTTTTTTCTTCTCCCTTATAAATAGCATACCAATTGGGAAAATTGGGATAAAAATGAATTTTTACCTTTTACTAACATTATTATTATTAACGAAAACTCCATGATCCATTTTCTTCTGTAAGTGTTGTCAAAAGAACACGATACGTGCATCCGATGCGGTCTTCTGTTGTTTTGATATGATTGGCTTACGTCTCCTACTCGGTTATACTGTATATCAGTCGTAGTGATTGTCCAAGAGGAAAATAAACTTAAACACGCCACCGCCACCTGTCCACATTTTACGAACTAATGCCGGAGTCCATACGAACACCACAGCAAAGTTACGAACTGTTATTGAATCTGGGCCCTGTACCATAGATATCATCTCAGAAGTTCATGAGCTCTAAAATGATTAAAGATATTTTATTAAGGAGCAAGAAGCCATTATAAGAAAAATTGAAAACCTATCTTTTGTGGTAAAATAGTACAGGTACTGTTCAGTATTATTCATAATTTGGGATTCATTAGAATTCTGACTCGGCTGGACAGGTAACTACCACTTTCCCAAATAACCTAGTAATTCAGAGGTGAATTTCTTTTAATATTGCTTGTGTGTGACCTACTAATGTGAATGTTACAGTTGGGTTCAGTGGTAGAGGTACAGTTGGGGACAAAATTTCGCTCCCCGTGATGAAACCGAGTCATGAGAATGAGTCTCCCAACTAACTTTCCAAGACTGTTTCATCTCGTTTGGGGTTGATGTTGCTTCATTTTGGGCGGGAGAGAACTTTTGACCCCGACTGTACAATACACACACACATACATACCCCATACACAGAACATGTATTTGCCAGATGTAAGAAAACAAGTACCCCGGTACATTTTTTCAATGCTTTACAGAGTGTGTAGTTATGACTCAAAATATTACTGCTATGAGTGTCACGAGGATGAGGCTGCCTTGATTCCTGCTCGCATTGTACATAATTGGGATTTAAGTGCTCATCCTGTCTGTACCACCAATGCACGATGGTTAGCTGCCATCCAGAATCAACCTCTCATTGATCTCCGGACAGTCAACCCAAAGCTTTATTGCCATGTGGATGACTTGGCTGAAATGCAGGTTTGGTCATTTTTATACAATGATGTGATACAATAATCAATGTTGATGATATAAAATCTACATGAACTTACATTCTTTTGCTTAATAATCATTGTTTATACTCCCATTACATTTTATTTTCCTGTCTATTAACTATTAGTCTAACAATCCTCTGTAGTATATTCTCCATTTTTTTCCATTGAATTTATCTATTTTCTCACTGTCAGATCTCTCTCTCTCTTCCTCCATTCATTCATGGGTCTCCATATTTCCTCATAGTTCTCTCCTTCCGAATTACCAACTCCTGCATTTAAATACCCTTTCTCTGTCACTATATCTCGGGGTGAAGCTTTCAGTGTAGTTTTTCAGGCCTTTTCAAAATCTCTCTCTGTCCTCTTTGGCATACATAATATTTGATAAAGTTTCCATTGTGAACTTATGGAATCTTTTCTCAATATATTGACATAAAACTGACATATCTTCATAATAGTTTACAGGCATTTGTAATTCACAGATGCTGCGTACTCAGTTACTGTATGTACGGGCATACCTATTCACTTGTAGGTCAGGTGTTGGGGAACAACTAAGGAAGATATTATGGCCAAGTGAACATATGTATGAACATGTTCACCTCTACTCAGTTTCTGTAAGTATTTATTGAATATATGTTTGATGCTTAAATCTGGGTTTAGAATAGTAATATACAGTAGTTGGTGATTCTTTGTGCAAAGCAATTTTTTTTTAGGTTAGATTAGGTTTTAAGTTGTTGGCTTCAAAATTTCTATAATTGCCCTTTCTCCTTAACATTAAACTTATGTATGATCAGTAAGATAGCACAGTTCCTGTGCTCAGTTTAGATTCCCCAAACTTGGACTTTTCCCCTGACAAATTTGGTACCTTTTATCATATCTGAGTGTTCTGGTGAGACAGGCTGGAGATTTTAGGCCTTGGGTGGGCTCCAGAAGCCAAATATACTAGAGATGCATTTTACTGGGAAGTATGCTTTTATGGCATACTGTTTTAATCATTGCTATAATATAAAATAGAATAAAGATAACAGTTGGAAGTTGAATAACCACAAGTAATATGCAGTTAAATATATAATGATTTCTGCTGGCTTCCCTGACAACTGTGAATTTATGCAATGTGAGGGTGTTGGTGGATGTGAGTTTATTTCTTCATCTGTGTGCACTTGTGTGCATGCATGTGTGCACATAGATTTGTATGTGTGTTTATTGGAATTGAGAGGGATGTGGAAAGCCAAAGTTAACAGGGATTACTGTTAATAGAAATGCAGATGTTGATAAATACAATGATATGATGTACTGTACTGTAATAGGTTGTTAGTCATGGGCCACAAGAGCTTAAATATTGCTTAATGTTTATTTGAGCTTGGAGAGAGACATGTTTATCTTAGCTTTAGGGTTATAGCTGCAGTATCTTAGATAGTTGGTTCACACTAAAGAAAATTTACTGTAGGGCACTCTCTTTGTCTTGATGCTGTTTGTTCTACAGTACAGTGCATACTGTACTTCTTATTTAAATGTTTTATAGATTTTGAATGTGCAATACAAAATGTGTTAATCATTGTTGTGTTCTGTCATATCGGAGTTTTTATAATTCTTATCAAAGGTTGAGTAAGATGAAGGTATTTATTAGCTTGCCTGCTTGAAGAAGAGCTTATACTACTGTATACCCTTGATATAGTAGTCTGCAGTGTCATTGTCATGTAGGGTTTGTTTTAAGTAATGAAGCACAATGATTCTTAAACATTCATACCTTTTTGGGGAGAATCATAGGTCATATTAAATTTTAAATCTGATTATTGTTCTGCTGTACACAAAAACAACTTGCTACAATTACTGGATTTCATGTGTGTGGTTATCTAAGGATACTGTATTTGATCATCTCCATGATTTACTCTTAGTATCATATGATTGATCGACTAATGACATGAAGTCATCTCCCTGAGAGAATTCTCTCTCTGAAACATCAGACAGCATTTTAGATCTATCAGTTTAAATGAAGTACCCGTGTTTTAAAACCAGACAGTGTCTGGGGTTTTTAAACTGCAGTTTAAGTTTGAAGGCTAAATGCATATATACTGCATTAAGTAAGCTATTGGTGCGTGAGCTAATCGGCTATCTATAAGTGTCAACAGAAATTCAACAAATATCTTACTTTTTCTACGGCAACAGAATTGCTTATACATTACTGTACAGTACTATAGGTAAAAAAAAGGAGAACTTTTCAAGAAAATTCTATAATGTGAAAATAACATGCTACAGTAATTGGTTCTGTTAGGGGCTAATTTTTTTATGGGATTATACATTAGGAGAGAGCAAAAAAAAATTTAATGGGGCACCGGTGCCCAGTATACAGTACATGTTCTTGTTTTACTCCCTGAGCTGTAGATAAGTTCTGTCATTATTTTATCAGTACAGTACCATGCATAATGCCATTACTGTACAAGTTTTATATCATAGTCTTGCAAATACAGCTACTCCTCGACTTACGACCTACTCGACTTATGACCACCCGGACATACGACCACCCCAGTCGTACCAAATTTTTTTCAATTTACGTATTTTCGAGTCCTGACGTTAGTGATTGTGCTGTGTACTGATAAAATTTTTGCTTGTAATTCATTTTAAAATGGCTGGCATGCTTGAAAGTGAGAGTTTTGTGGTGCTGAGAAGAAAAAGAGACACCCATTTTAGATTTTCTATGTATTATCTTTGCATTTTCAACTTACGACCAATCCGACTTATGACCTGGATTTGGGTCCCTAACCCCGTCGTAAGTCTAGGAGCAGCTGTATGCATGAATAATATTTGGATTGTGCCTCTAAGTCACCTTTGAGCTGTCCAAAGTCAACCCAAGTCAAAGACAATTTTCACATACCTTCATTCAAATCATATTTTCAGGTATGTAGGATATATCAAGCACCCCAGATTGTTTCTAAATTTTTAAGATAGACAAGTTTCTAATCTTTTTCGCTAATTATATTAATCTATGTACTCTGGTATGCCCCTGCCGGAGAAAGTTTTGCAATATTATAAATGTGAGGAAAAAATTTATTTTGATTACCGGTATTGACTTATTTATTACCTACACTTTAAACTAGCAAATGATACTCTTATATGAGAACTACATAGTTAGGGCAATATTTTTGTACCAAAAAACTTTGCTGTAACTTTCTACGAGCTGTCACCTGTAACTGGAGTTTTGTTCACTTTTGAAGTCTGTTTATCATGATGATTTCTATGACTATATCCTTCAAATGATGTACATTTTTATGCTTCAGGATTTACAGCTGGTGTCCACTGGCCAGCTTGTGCCTCGAGTAAGGCAGGCCGTCACCTTTGGCCGTGAGCACATAAATGGGTGTGAGGTGTGTTCCCCTCGAGGCTTCATCTGTGAACTTTGTACAGATAATGAGATCATGTATCCATTCCAGCTTGGCAGTACATATACAGTAAGTACCTTTGTTTACATAAGCTTTTTTGTTAACCAGTTTACTTCAGCTGGCAAATATTGGAATCTTAATGTGTTGTCTGATGGTAGACCCTTCTGCCATATGGCATCACAAAATTGTGCTGATCTGACTGACTTTCTGCGTCATTTACACACAATTGCAGGATCTCAATTATTTCTCTTACTTTGACAACACAACATACACAGTTTGCTGTATATTATTTCTTACTCTTGATTTGTTTAATTTTTTCCATTAATTTATTTATTGATTTATTTATGGTCATTTTTTTTTATTTGTCCCCCAGGCCATGATGTGGGTCAGTGAAGTTTTCCAGGATGGGCTAAATGTCCCAAAAAAAAAACAATAATAATAAACAATAAAATAAATAAATAAATAAATAAATAATAATAAAACATGTATAGGGTGTATTTATATTTTTCCATTCACTGCGGCTGGTACAGTCACAAAGATGCATCAACTCCACCCTGGTTCTTGTACTCGCAATTTTACCTGGCAATGCTTGGTTAAGTAAAGCTGTATGTAATGGAGATTGTGATTGGTGGTTCTATTTTTTACTGTGTCACTGTCAGGATAAATATTAAAAAATCCAAAGGTATCATTTTATAATACTGTACAGGTAAAGCTTGATAAACGATGTCTCGTTCAGCGATATTCCGCTTTAATGGTGGTCATGAATTAAGACCATCACACTATTTATGATAAAAAAAATCGCTGTAACGATGTCCATCAAATATCCATCTATATCCATTGGTTGGATTGTTCTCTCATGTCAACTATGGGTTTTAAATACTCAAAGTAATCAGTGTCTTGCAAAAATTCCAGCAGTGCAAATTATATTTTTCTACATTCAGCCAGTGACATTTTATAAGGAAACAATATTTAACCTTATGCACCACCAAAGGTAACACATCTCTGGCTGCAGTTGTCAGCTGCGGTAATATCTACCCGCGCCCTGCCACATGGCCAACCCACGCACTATAGCCCTGCGCTTGGTACTTTGTCAGTTTCATCTCCCTGCCATCACATAGTTCCACAATTACTGTTCAGCATCTTTGACTGTATGTACAGTATGTTGTTCTTGTTATTGGTGGCTTTTTGTTTTTTCTTATAGTGTGAGGACAGCACTAACATATAGATTGAACTGTGTTATGGTGACTGTGAAGTACTATTTCCTGTGTTTGTGTTTTTGTGACTAAATTGCTTCGCCTCTGTTGTGAAAATGGTGTGAGCAGTGTTGGCCGCTATCAGTTTTTTTATTGTTATCGTTCGTTCTGTTTTTGTGACTGTAAACGGAGGAGTGTAACTTTGAAAATGTCTGGGAAGGCCAAGGCAACTGTGTCTCTGAGGTAAAGCTTGACATTGTGAAGCTGCATGAGACCCAGAGGCTGTGTGGGAGTCAGAGTGACGTCTCCACTCCACCTACAAGAGTCCCCTTAGCCTTATAGGGGACATGTGATGATGATCAGGCTTATTCTTCTTGATGTTGTGAGTGTCTTTTAATTGTTTTCTCTTAATTTTATAAATGTAGGAATTTTTTTATCAGTGATACATGTGTGTTTGGGGACTGGCTGGGAATATATCCCATTGAACCCCGTGTTATAATGCTCCCGAGCTACAATATTTCACTGAGTGATTGGTTTTTAGGGACCTAACCCCATTGTTTATCGAGCTTTACCTGTAATAACCTATTCATTATTATTTAAGATCATGAGAAGCTTCCAATTATTTGTATATTGCTTAAATAATGAAGAAATTTTATTAATGATATGGCAACTCAACTACAACCAGGGCTGCCACAAGATTCTCACATCAAATTTTCTTCATTATTTAAGGAATTATACGAACACTTGGAACCTCTCATGATCTATTATAACAATGAATAGTAGTTTATTATTTCAAAAATGCTACCGTTGGATTGTTCAATACAGTAGACCCTTGCCATTCATGGGTTTGTGATTCTCGATAAGCAGATTGTGGCTATGGTGGCTAGCTTGCAAGCCTTTTCCCGCAGCACAACAAGTCACCCCACACAATGTCTCGTGTCTAGTGTTTCTGTGTGAAATGGCCCCTAAAAGACTGCCTAGTGCCAGTGCTAGTGATGCTAGTGGAGTGAAATGTAAAAGGCAGAAGTCAGTGATGACCCTGACAAAGAAAGTTGAATTATTAGATAAGTGCATAAGTTAAAGGAGGGGATGAGTGGTGCCGTGGCTGGTCAGTTGTTTGGTATAGGTATACAGTAGTGCACTAAGGTAGTATAAGTTGCTATTCACGGTCTTGCCTATTCACGCCTTGGAACCTAACCCCTGAAAATAACAAGGGTTTACTGTACATATTTATCCTGACAGTGGTACAGCCGGAAATAGATCCACCAATCACAATCCCCATTACATACAGTCTTACTCTCCTAAGTATTACCCAGAAAAATTGCTAGTACGAGAGCCATGGTGGTGTCGATGCATTTTTTGGTTAATTGTACATGTGGAGTTTCTTGAACTAAAAATTCCTGTACGAGACAATTTTGTTGAAATAATTATGGTAAGAACAGTATTTGACTTTGACTGTGCTATTTGTTGCTATATAGTGGTCAATTATATTCCTTTACTGTGTACTACCGGCTTGAGTCTCAGGTCTTACTTGAAACCACACAGAGCCAAGAAGAATGGACTGATGCTTATGAAATCCCCTTCAGGGCTGGGGCAGGAACGAAGATGTCACCCAAACCCATCTACCTCCTCTCAATGCTTCTTTCAGTTAGTGATGTGAGGAAGGAACTTACATGAGGGGATTCAAAACACAACGAGGAAGTCACAGTGCTCTTGTACCTCTTCTTACACTAATGGTTCTGTCTCTCAGTGCAGCCAGTCCAATCCTTTTAAGTGTGAATTAGATGTCTTGGAAAATTTTACTCACCCATAATGGTTATCAACATAAATCAAAGCCAATTTGTTTGACAGTATCTGGTGAAACAGGGCAGTGTCTTGGGTTCATCTCTATCCATCCCAGCAGTAAATGGGAATTTCTTAAGCCTCCATTCATTCCTTTAAATTATTTTATACTGTATATTGTATATTTTTTTACTTGTGATATTTTAGTTACCAAGATTTTTACTTTGTTTTGTATTTACAAGCATGCATTGAGTAGACATGGGTGAGTAATCTAAATTGTTAGGTTCCTTGAAACTTAGGTACATGAGAGTGTGTGTGTATGTGTTTTTTTTTTATAAATTCATGTGGTTGGCATTTTTGCTGATAACCACAAGGTAAAAGAAAACACGAAATTCCCAAGCGCTTTCGTGTAATTCACATCTTCAGGGATGAGTACAGATTAAAATAGAAGTGCAGAACAAATTATGTATTATACACAGAGGAGGGTGAGAACAAGTACACAGAGGTCAAGTATAGGTAATGACCCTACTAATCTTTACAAAAGCACCACAGTGGTCGGTAGTCAGGTCAGAGGGAAAACTGACCCAACCTTCTCACCTGGTTACAAATCTTCTTAATTACAAAATTGTCCAATTTGTACATACCGTTACTCAAATTCATGTTAACGGATAATTATTTGACCTGCAGTGGGTTTTTCAGACCCCCATCACATACCTGTATATTCGACCTGTATATTCGAGGAGTGTTCAGTACAGTACACTCCATCTTAAGCACCCAATAAACCAAGTATATTATTTGGGTAAAAATATATTAAATTTGAATAACTTTTTTAGTGTGTATAACATGGGAGCATCATGGCTTCCTGTTAAATAATAGTGGCAATTATATTTTCAGTGTGCAGTGTGCTATGGAGTGTACCATGCCATGTGTGCCCGAGGACAGAGGGCTTGTCCTCGTTGCATCAGGAGAGCAGCCAGGAAAGAAAGAGATCAAAGTTAAGTTGGTGAATATATGAAATGTGATGAATTCATTTTGTTGTATGTTTACAGAGGAAAGCAAAATTACTCGATAGTTATTTGTAGTAGATTTTATATACAGTATTGTTACATTTTCAAAGTGACAAGAGAAAAAATTTTTTTTTTACCTGTTTTGCAACAAGACCACTTTTGATTTAATTTTTTGAGCATGTAAATTTGTAAAAATCATGCCAGATTATATTACTCTGTAACTATAAGTTCTAAAAAGGATAGTGTTATTTGATCATTAACTCAAGAAAATTGTGCCTTTTACTCTAAGATATAATTGAACTCTTTATTTTCCCTTGTCTTTGAAAAGTAAACCTATTTTTTCTTTGATATTTACAACCCAAGTGCTGTACACTTAAATTATCACTTTATTGTATTATAAAATACAAGATTTATTGATTATACAGTTTTGTGTGTACAGTACAATGATTTTCATATTATCCCATTTGTTAAGTTTAGGTGTATTATTTGAAATTTTCAGTACAGGGCTTGTGTACACACTCTTGGAAATAAACATCAAAATTTGGCATGTATGTATGTTTATTATATGTGATAAAATGCAATGAATATACCTTCTGATGTGTTATCTAAAGTGTTTACATCTTCATACCAAAATTTTGTAGTTCCCTTCAAACTGGTGAAAACATTTTCTTTCCCAAGGGGTTCAATAAACTTCTAAGAAATGGGAGAGAGATTTCATGTGAGAAGGTAGACTTCCTTATAGATTACTCTTCGCTCTATTGTGACATAATCTTATTTTCATTTAAAAAGATTGTCTGTACTTGGTGTCACTGTTCACTACCATAAAAAAATGTATTTGGGGATGTATCTACTAATTCACAAATAATTACAGTAATATTACCCAGCAACAGTCTACTGCTGTTGTGAAACTGAAAGCATTTTAACCTCCTGTAATACAGGCATCCCTTGAGTTATGGAAGAGTTACCCTCCTGAAAAATTACTAAACTCATAACCAATTTTTTTTTTTGTAGACTTTCATTATGTAATTGGAGATGAATTACAAGGCTTTTTAAGTACAGTAGTACAATACTGTACTGTACAAATTAAATTGAAAAACCTGAAACACCTATGGCCTGGGACATGCTTTCTAATTGTTTGAGGTGAGCTGCCATTTAATTTGGGGTCTTCGAACGACAAAAGCAATCGAGGTTCTGCTTTGTCTGTGCGTGCATGCGTGTGTGTGTGTGTGTGTGTGTGTGGCAGTATGTCAAGCACTCGGTAACTAAAAACTTATATTCAATGAACATAATATTGGATATCACATTTTAATTTTGTCACAATCCCTATTTGTCTAGAGAAAGGAAATGTATTATCTATATGACTCTTTAAATGTAGGTGGCATACAGTAATAGTAATATCTCTGTTAGCTGGAATCCCTCTTAACCGGAATTCTCCACTAGCTGGAATTTAAATTTTCTTGGATAATCGTTCCCAATACAGAAAATTCCGGCTTTGGGAATGATTTTCCGAGGGGAATATTTTCTGGAAAATTCTGAGAAAATTTTCCTAGTACAGTACCTGGAAAATTCCAGGGATGGGAGAGTTTTTTTCCAGGTGAGAGAGATGAAAATCGCTCTCTGGAAATTCTGAGAAAATTTTTCGGGTGCCCGGAAAATTAAGGGATGGGGGATATTTTTCCGGGCTCGAGAGATGAAGTAACATATAATTTCTGGAACTTTTGAGAACAGTTTTCTGTCACTCGGAAATTTTAGGAAAATTCCAGGAATGAGGGACTTTTTTTCCAGGCTTTGAGAGATGATGTAATGTGCGATTTCTGGAACTTACGAGAAAATTTTTACGTTACCCAGAAAATTCCAGGGATGGGGTATTTTTTTACGGCTTTGAGAAAGTCGTCTCGTTACCTGGAAATCTCTCATTCCCAGAAGTGCTCTGCACCACTTGTTCCGGCTAATGGAGATATCACGATCTCCGTTAGCTGGAACACTCCAGTACCTGGAATTGAAATTAGCTCAAATTTTCCAGAAAAATTATCTCAATTCCGGGTCTGTAAAAGAGTTCCGAGTTTGAAAATCAGGAGCATTTTCTGAGAAAATTCCAAGAAAATCTTTCCACATCTCTCTGTTCTGTGCCTACTCTAGGTTCAAGATGACAGCATCTGCTGGTGAGTTTAGTCGTAGTATTCAATGTAATGTTTGCAGTATTAACAATATATTGTACGTGTATAGTGGTGTTACTGTAAATGAATACAGTTCCGTGTGAGATGTGTCATTTAGACTGGAAATTTTTCCTGTGAAGAGTGTAAAATTCCACTGTCTTTGCTGTATCATACAGCTCCATTCTTGCCTTTATCATATAGATTTTTTTTTAATTATTTATTTAACCATTTTTTTTATAACTATTCAGAATTATTTGGGTAAAAAAAAAAAGTGTGTAACTTAATTAGAACTGCATTTATTGACTCCAGTATCAAGATTTCTTACTTTTTTTTTTTTTTTTAATAAAAGAATGGAGTCTCCACATTATATTGTGTTGAAACATATATATATTTTTTGGGGGGGATTTCTTATTGGAAACGACTTGTAGAGAATTTATTGCGGATCATTATTATACAGTCGTATAAAATTCATCTCACTAAACACAATTAAAACTTTTTTGCTAGATCTAATGGGAGAGTGCTTGTCCGTGCGAGATGAGATGATGAGATGCATAGTTTAGACTCAGAAACTTTTCCCAATACACATATCTGGAAAATTCCGGAGATGTGGGATTTTTCCGTATTTGAGAGACTCGTCTCGTAACCCGCAAATCTCTCATCCTCGGAAGAGTTCTGCCCCAATTATTCCAGCCAATGGGGATATCACTGTATTAGTTCTTAATTACACACCTACAGTACTATATAATTGTATGTTTGTATTTTACTGGCTTGTGATATTGTTTATTTGTTTTCACTACAGTAAACTCTTGCTATTCGCGGGTTTGCGATTTCGACTATTCACGGTAAGCAGAAGGTGGCTAGTTTACGAGCCTCTCCCGCAGCGCAACGAGTCACCCACATATGCCCGCAGCTCAATCATTGCCTGTGATGCAGCGTCTCTTGTGTTGTACTCAAAACTTCAGTGTTTCTGTGTGTAATGGCCCCTCAGTGCTAGTGATTAGTGGAGTGAAACGTTTAGAGACATCAAAGCCAAGAGGAAACAACTACCAATCACGTTGTTTTTCAAGAAAGAACCGGCCACTCGCCCAGCTGATGCGTCTCCCTCATCTTACTCGGTCAGCTGCCGCCGCCGCCGCTCCACCCCCCACCTCCCTGTGCCACCACCCATATTTCCACCAACCACCACTGCATCACTCTTTTCCAACAGTGATCCTGATGATCTCCTTATGCTTTAGTAACCAGATTTCATCCTACTGTACATTATGCTTCATCAAGCTCCAAACTTCCATATACGAAGGAGAGTAGTATTGTTTACTTAGTTTTCTCATACACAGTATAGGTATACAGTAGTGCACTTAGGTAGTATATGTTGCTATTCATGGTTTTGCCAATTTGCGGCATTCCTTGGAACCTAACCCCCGCGAATTATGTGAATTATGTATTATGTGAATGAAACCATATACTGTACCTGTAATATAATATAATGATATAAAATTCTCTTGGTGTGTTGATGCAGTTTGTATGATGTAATTATTGTAAGTGGTCATCAAGACATGTTTTATGTGTGTTCGGGTAAGTCTAAGATAAGATTACGACTGCTAAGTGTGTGGATGTGTCTGAATTATGAGATTGGGTTGTGTGTGTTTGGGTGTGTTAGAGAAGTCTTAAGATGTTGAATTTAAAACTACATTTTTAATATACAGTATAGTCTTGATTTACACGGATTTTGTTTACGCGTTTGGTCATTTACTCGGCACCTTGCCAGAATGAAAATTTTTAATTACGCGGTTCATTGCATCATTTACGCGGCGAAAAGTCCAGACGCCCAATGCCATTTTTTATTCACGCGGTCCATTCTTGACCATACTCGGGAAGCGGTGCAGGGAGGGGTGCGCATTAGGTCGCTCCTACGTTATCGCTGACGTCATATGACGTATTGGACTGTGATTGGGTCACGCATCCTTACCTCCCTCCGCCGCTAGCTGTGATTGGTCTAATGTAACATGACGTGCCCTGCCCCCAGAGGGAAGAAGTCGCTGACCTAGTCAGGCGACTCTCATTGTTCTCAGTCTCCACATATACAGTTCTCTCTTGTGCCCGCTATTCCCCTCACAGTGGCTTCCGCTGGACCCCCACCACCCCAGAAAAACCTTGAACCTGGACCAAGCCATGGTTATGTGAAGGAAATCATCGAGTTGGGGGAGAAAATCAAGCTCATCCTTGACAAAGACACAGTCAAGCATTGGTATGAAGTATCTAATAACCTTCTGTCGAAAATTATGGAGCCGTATGCCCAGATGTATCATGACAACATCAATGCTAGTCGTCAATGTAGTATTACGGACTTCTTCGCCCACAACCCACCACAACCACAGCCAGCCCAAGTCAGTGATAGTGACAGTGACAATATGAACTTTGAGGGGTTTGTCAGGAAGGCCCTGCAAACCTTTGTGAATAGTGATAGTGATTTACTGGAGGGCAACTAATCTGCCCTCTGCCTCGGAACCAGCCGCCATTCCCGTATGCCGACCCATATCTTCTACTGTCGTAAGTGTAAAACCTTGAATTTTCTTTTACCTGGTACAGTATATTATTCTCTTATTGATATTTCTCTTCTATATTATGTGTGTGTGTGTGCATACCATCATAAAATTAAGATACTATTTTTACTACAACGTAAATATTGTGTCGGAAAAAGTGGAGTTTGGGGGTTGGCCCAGTCTCTATTTCAATTAATCCCATATGTTCTGTTATTTCGTTTATACTTTTCTCGTTTTACGCGGACCTCCACGGGTTCAATTGACAGCGTAAATGAAGACTATACGTACTGTACTGTAGATAATAAAATTACCTTTCTCTAGACAAATAGGGATTGTGTTAGTTAAAAAGTTATATATACTGTAGTCATTTAATATAGGCTTTTAGTTACCGAGTGCTTGACATACTGCCACACACACACACAAGCAAAACAGAGCCTCTATTGCATTCATATTTCTAAGACCCAAAATGAGATGGCAGCTTTCCTCAAGCGATTCAAAGCTTTGTCCTTGCCCATAGGGTTTGCCGTTTTGTCAAGGGACTTTTATTCACGACTGTTCCATCAGCTGAAAACTTAAAAATCACGATAATTGCATCATGTTAGGCTATTAGAAATTATGACTTTTTTATTATAAAATTGGTGACTGCTGTGTGATGTTCAATTTAATTCATACAATGAAGTTAATTTCCAATGCTGTTGTGTTAGTATAGTTGTTAGGAAACTAAGGTTTTGGTTTTTGGAGAAGAAAATACTTAGTACTCATCAAACATAGTTATTATTTATACACGAACCAATTTACATAATTATTTATACATTACAGGCAGCATTTGTCACATGTTCTTCAGGATAGTACACTTTCATTGGAAGAAGCAGGGGTACAACAGTATCTTATAAATTAATAAAAAAAAAAAATACGGTACTGGGACGGCCAGGTTAAGGATGAAGCGATGATTTCCATGGCCAGTATGTAGATCATCTACCACATTAATATGTCATCGTCACAGATTATATTTATTGTGCTGTAGTGTGTATGAGTATTGAACTTAACCACATTCTGAAAATTAAATGACATTTAAAGTATAACAGCTAGGACAGAATGGACTAGGAATTGCATAGGCTTAGGTTTCTTGGTTTGTTCAATATTATAATTTGATGTTTATTTGATGAACTTTAAATGTATTCTGAATTTTAATGTATGGAAAACCTGTCATTCACATTGAAAAATGGATAGCTGTATGTACACCCTGCGAATTTACTTAATATCTATGAAAATATCTGGCATATATTATAAATGATTAATAAAGTCAGGCATTCAACAAAAATATCTCAGAACACTTTAGGCATTACACAAATCTGCCACATTACATAAACTTTCCCAGGACAGGTCACAGTATGCCTCCACATCTAAGGTGTAGGAGTATCTTTTCTGTCAAATCACATTGACATCCCTAAGTCATCACCCTACACATAGAGCATACTGGATGCCTGCTTTTCCCACTAATATTACACATATAAAACAGCTCCACCTAGCAATATAGACTAGAGTGAAAGTTCTACCTAATCAGTCCTATATCTGTTTAGTGTTCATAGCTCAGTATGATGTAAAAGGCCTGTCTGGTCTTCACAAAATGGAGGATATAATACAGGTAAGTTGTCTCTTAAGTCCCTTGTTTAATCCTTCAGTCTTTAATCACCATTTTGTAGAGAAGTTACATAATAATTCAGTGATGACACAAATTAATCAACTTTATCACCAATGGAAAAGGAAACTCACTTAAGTATAGGTAATAATCACCACTTCTCCTGTGGCATGACAGGCTTACATATAATTAATACAACCAATTTTCTTTACTTAAAAAAAATATCATTTAAGTTAATGTAAACTTTTCAGTTGCTTATTAAACAATACATACTGTAATTTAAGCTATTAGAGGAGCCAAAATAAAACCTCCTTCAAGAAATTTGTATATTAGAGTTAATGTGAAGTAATATCCATATTTATTACCAAGTACTTTTCACTTTGGCACAGTGACACTGCTTCACATACAAAACTTCAGTGGTATAAAGGCAAATTGTGCCATAAATGAGTAATTTGCTTTTGTTCACCGAGTAGACTAGCCTTGGTGTCATTTTCAGTGTTTCAGGCACTCAGGAGGGTGTCATTTTCCCAACAAATTTGGGTGTTTCTGGGTCTCAAGATTATAATAGTCTTGGTGTCATTTTCCCAGCATATTTGAAGATTTTGGGCACCTTGGTGTCCTTTACAGACAAATTTGGGTGTTTCAGGCCTTGTTGTCATTTTACAGACAATTTTGAGTGTTTCAGGCACCCAAGTCAGTCTTGGTGTCATTTTACAGACAAGTTTGGGTGTCATTTTACAGGCAAATTTGGGTGTTTTCGGCACCCAACCCCATAGCTTTGGTGTTGTTTGTCCAGCAAATCGGCTCTCTGCAGTCTTCCCTTAAAGGAGTTTCCTGCTTGACCATCACCAAGCTTGATCTACATTTCAGTTTCAAATTCTTACTTCTTGAGGGTATGTTTTTCTGACATTTTTGTAATAGTACAATATTCTAGTCCTAAGACTTTTCAAGTTTATAGAGACCATTATATATGTAAATAAATTATAAACAAACATCTGTACACAAGAACTATATTAAGTATTAAAATAATTGCATACAATAAATATACCAAATTATTAAACAGTTCATATTATTAATTGTTTATGATCAACAGTTATAAATCCATTACGTAGAATAAAAGATGATGATTATTGTATCACTGGAGTAAGCAAAAATGTAAATTGTATTCCCTACATCACCCCAAAAATGGGTGTAATTAAAATCACTAATAATTAATGAAAGAAAAATCTTACCAATACTGTTGATGTTGGTAACTAAGATTTATATATGTTCCATGTAAAGATCTTCCAGACAGTGAATAAAGTACTTATAGAAACCTAGTACTCGAGTACTTTTAACAAAATCATACAGAGCATGGAAACACTTCACTACTAGAATTCTTGGTTATGTGTTTCTTTACAACAGGTCATTGTAAGATTATAAAATTACTCTGTAGTCAGAGATTGCTCACACATCAACCAAAAGCAAATCAGCTTCCTGTACAACATTTAGTAATGACACATTTGTAAACAATAGACCAGTCTTGAGACATAGATGCCAAGATAGAGTATTACAATTATCATATACAGTACACAGTCAGTATTGTTTGTGGATGGCGATCTATGAATCAGAAAAGCTAGTGACGTTACACTTGAAAAGCACATGTAAACACAGAACCATCAGCAAAAGTAGCCATATGACCACTAGCACACATGCTGTCCACAGTTATTCATGGACCCATTACAAACATGCCTTCCACACAGCCATAGGACAACTAGCACACACACCATCTAGATGCAGCAGCTATGGGACCATCAGGAGACACCATCTACATCATCCCAAACTATTAGAATGTATGATGGTCACTTGTAGTCACAAGAATGCCAACCTATACTTGGTTAACATTGTTCATAAGCTGACAGGAAATAGGCGTGGCTCCCAGACTATAACTACTCTACTACTAAGCACAATACATTGAGTATGGGCCCATCTCTTCCTGCAGTTTTTGCTAGAAATAACTTATTTACCTTAAATTATAATTTATAAACATATGTAGTCATGCTTGAAGCTTTTAAGGTTTTTAAAAAAAATAAATTTTTGAGAAATTATTTTGAATATGACTATATAGTTGTAAGGGTCTACAGGGTATTGTGAAAGCATTTATTAAACTCTTTATATGCATCAGATAATGTAACAAACTCCCTTGAATTTTTATATTTATATCAACTTTTAAATTCTCTACATTAAATTAACAATAACTTTTCTTCGTAAATATTTATAAACCACTATACCAATATCAAACTATAATTCTTGAGATATGTATTCGATATGGTTGTTCGGAGATCAAATTAACTATGATGACATATGTCATTTGATATGTAGGTAAACACCTCCTGGTAAAGGGAACGGTGGTGTGCGAGTACCGGGGCCGACATGTTGCATGCCTCAGGATAGGTGTCCCTTGTTGTGTAGGTTTCACGTCCATACACAGCTCAGACTAAATTGCATCACACACAGCTTTGATTCCAGTGATGAACATAAAATTACAACCTGCTGGAATTGCACTACCTTTTACTTTTTTTTACACATCTTCAGGCAAGGTTGTTCTGGCAGGTAGGTTCCTAAGGTTTAGTCCCTACAGAAGAAGTGAGAAGATTGACACTATATGAGGGTTACGAACCACGTTGGAAAGCTGCAATAGTTTTCTTGATCCATTTGACTGTGGTAGAGGTAATGTCATCATAGAGACGTGGACGTGATCCCTGGAAGCAGCCAGTATGGGATGTGGCTACACCAACTACTTCCCAACGTCCTGCCCATTCACACAGTAAACCACCACCACTCATTTCTTCCAACTGTAACAAATGATTAATGCACATACTGTATTTTACATATAAACAGAATAATAAATGTACATGACAAGGAAGAATATCAAGGGTAAAGGAAGTGGAAGTCTTATTAAATATTACCAAAATTGAGTCCAGTAATTACCAAAATTTAAATTTTTGATCACAGATTCTTAATCAGTGTGACAAGGATTACCAATGAACTCGAACATTGCTAATTTGACATCATTGGAGCTCTGTCCCATTCATATTACCCATAGAATACAAATTAGCTGGTGTGCAGCCATACTCTTTTTGTGCCATATGTAAATTTCCATAGTTGTTATCAACATGAGTGAAACATTATTTTTTGTAACATACAAATGGTACATATGGATTGATGCAAACACTAATGGAATTTATGAATACAGTATTGTAAAACAAAATTTTTTTATGTAAATGTTTGCATCTTTTTGTAGGCTAATTACATTGTATTAAAGTATAGACTATACAGTGTAAGCCTTAATAATCTTTTTTTCAACACTACATACTGTTCAAATGCTACTCGGTGCCGATGGCCCAAAGAAGCACAGGCTTCACAGATGCAATTTTTTGGGTGATTTGTGCAGTGGTGCAGCAGAATACAATCTCCTTTACAAGGTAACATACAAGACTCACAAAACTTCGTGCCAGGTCATTTAACTAATCAGACATTCAACCTACAACCAACTTACATTCACACTACTACGTAGCGGCACTCGTGCACACATCAATCACACAACTAGAGGACAGCACTCGTGCACGCGCCCATTCATGTCACACAGTGGTCCACTCACTCACGCTCGTTTGCATTACATAAACACCATACGCATACAACTAGTGCATGTGAAGGTATGCTAACACTATTATTATTTATGTACTGTATGCAACCAGCCGTTGCTTTAGTTGTATGTACTGTATAGGCAGTACTACCACCTAAATAAAATATTCAGCTATGTTACTATCTTGTTGCTCGGCTAGTTACATCAAGGAAAAGTATACCATATGGTACTGTGCTGTACCAGCACTAACGGTTACCGAGTTAATATGGTATTTGTTAAAACTGCAGTTTTTTCTAAAAAAAAAATTGCTGGAATAGAGTTAACATTAACATAATGAAAAACTAAGATTTGTATTGGTAGCAGGTAGATACTGTACCTGTATATGAAAAGTGCGTTTACAGGGGCTCGTCAAATTTTGTGCAGTGTGGCAGCCATGTATTTGTTAACATTTGACAGAAGGGAACTCGCAATAGTAAACATACTACGGAATCAAATTCAAACAATATTAAAACAAATATCTCAATGATAATGATTTGTGGAATGTTTATATAACTAGCCTCTGTAAATGCACTAATGAAGGGGACTGTTCCTTAGTAGACTAAACAAAGGGTAACTGTTCCAAACTGCTGACTGCTTGGACCACAAGGTAGGTTTATACATACCGGTATGTACTTTGAATAATTCATACAAATAACTAAAAACTTTTTTTTTGTTACGCAAAATATGTGTGAATTAGTCTGTATATATATATATATATATATATATATATATATATATATATATATATATATATATATATATATATATATATATATATATATATATATATATATATATATATATATATATATATATATATATATATATATATATTATATATATATATTATATATGTATATATTATATATATATATATATATATTATATATATTATATATATATATATATATATATATATATATATATATATATATAATATATATATATATATATATATATATATACAGAGTTCCCAAGAGTTCGTGTAATTCACATCTTCAGGGGTGAGTACAGATAAGGGAGAATACTTGAAAGGCTATATATACAGTGAAGTGAGATCAAGTCCCAAGGACAATAGGCGTCCTAATGGTCTGGTCATTAGGCAGTGACCCTTAATCTTCATGAGCACAGCAGCTGTCTGTAGTCAGGTCATAGGGGTGACCCAACCTTCTCACCTGGTTACAATTTTCTTAATACATACTTATCCAGTTTGTACATACCATTATTCAAATTCATGTTGACGAATTCGGAATGTTTAATGAGACTGGATTCTATAACGTTCCTACCAACAAATGAATAACAAGGTAATATTGAGGAGGCATTATAAATATATGTACCTAATTTTCGAAGTAGATTATCATAAAACGGGAATTTGTATCATAGAAAATGGGAAATATCCTTTCCGGGAAAGTTGGTTATCTACTTTCCGAAAAGTAGATTATACTTTTCGATAAAGTAGATTATCGACTTTTCGTAAATGAATTTTCGACTTTTGAAATATTACCTAATTTTCCAAAGTAGATTATCATAGAAAACAGGAAATTTGCATCATAGAAATGGGAAATATTCTACTTTCGGAAGTTGGTTTATCTACTTTCCTGAAAAAGTAGATTATCTACTTTTCGAAAATAGATTATCGACTTTTTGAAATGAATTATCGACTTTTGGGAAATATTACTTATTTTCGAAAGTAGATTATCATAGAAAACGAAATTTGTATCACAGAAAATGGGAAATATCTACTTTCCGGGAAAGTTGGTTATCTACTTATCAACGGAAATTTATCATATAAATGGAAATATCTACTTTCTGGGAAAGTTGATTTATCTTTCCCGAAAAGTAGATTATCTACTTTCGTAGATTATCGACTTTTGGAAAGTAGATTATCGACTTTTGAAATATTGCCCTAATTCCGATAGATTATCATAGGAAACGAAATTTGTATCACAGAAAATGGAAATATCTTCTCCGGAAAGTTGATTTATCTACTTTCGAAAGAGTAGATTATCTACTAAAGTAGATTATCGACTTTTTTGGGAAGTAGATTATCGACTTTTGAAATATTCTAATTTTCCGAAAGTAGATTATCTATAGGAAACGGGAAATTGTATCATAGAAATGGGAAATATCTACTTTCTGGGAAAGTTGGTTTTTTTTGGGGGTTTGTTGTGGGTTTGTTTTGGGTTGGTTTTTTTTGTGGGATATCTACTTTCCGGGAAGTTGGTTATCTACTTTTCGTAGATTTGTAAGTAGGTATCGACTTTTCGAGATTGATTTTCGGGTTTAAATATTACCTAATTTTCCGAAGTAGATTATCATAAAACGGGAAATTTGTATCTGAAAGATGGAATATCTACTTTCCGGGAAAGTTGGTTGTCTATTTTCCCGAAAAGTAGATATTTACTTTTTAAAAGTAGGTATCGCTTTTCGGGAAGTAGATTTTTTCTGACTTTTTGAAATATTGCAATTTTGCAAAGTAGATTATCATAGAAACGAAATTTGTATAGAAAATGGGAAATATCTACTTTTTCCGGGTTGATTTATTTTCTCGAAAAGTAGGTATCTACTTCGGTAAAGTAGATTATCGACTTTTAAGTAGATTTTTCGACTTTGGAAATTTTGCCTAATTTTTCGAAGTAGATTATCATGAAAACGGGAAATTTGTATCTGAAAATGGGAAATATCTACTTTCCGGGAAAGTTGGTTTGTTTTTCCTGAAAGTAGATTATCTACTTTTGATAAAGTAGATTATCGACTTTCGGGAAGTGTTACTATTTTGAAATATTGCAAATTTTGCAAAGTAGTTATCATAGAAACGGGAGAATTTGTATCATAGAAATTGGGAAATATCTACTTTCATAGGAAAATTTGGTTATCTGCTTTTGAAAAAGTGAATTATCTACCGAAAGTAGATTATCGACTTTGGGAAGATTATCGCTTTTGAAATATTACTAATTTTCTGAAGTAGATTATCATAGAAAACGGAAATTTGCATCGCCAAAGGCGAAATATCTACTTTCCGGGAAAGTTGGTTATCTTTCGAAAGTGAATTATCAACTTTCGAGAAAGTAGATTATCGACTTTTTGATGAATTGTATGAAGCTTTTGGGGAAATATTACCTAATTTTCGAAAGTGAATTATAAAACAGGAAATTTGTATCATAATAAATATCTACTTTCAAGAAAATTGGTTATCTACTTTCCCGAAATGAATTATCTACACGATAAATTATCGCTTTTTGGGGAAGTAGATTTTTCTACGACACTAAGGAAATATTACCTAAATTTTAAAAGTAGACTATCATAAAAAACGAAAATTTGTATCACAGAAAATGGGAAATATCTACTTTCCGGAAAGTTGGTTATCTACTTTCCCGAAAAGTAGCGATTATCTACTTTTCGATAAATGAATTATCGACTTTTGGGGAAGTAGATTATCGCTGGGGAAATATTACCTAATTTTCTGAAGTAGATATCATAGAAACGGAAATTTGCATCATAGAAATAGGAAATATCTA
>NW_024718833.1:0-9394 GCF_018991925.1 Homarus americanus
TCCGAAGCCCGAGGTCAATAGCTTTGTTGATGATTAAATTGTGGTCGACTAGGTCGAATGCTTTAGTGAAATCAATAAGGCGACAGCTACAGAGGTTTTTCGTTTTTCGAGATGGCGGTATATGTAATCGAGAAAGCTGACAAGACAGTGAGTGATGGAGGAAGTTTTCATATTGCCAAATTGCTGAGGGTCTACGACTCCTGCAAAATCAGCATAAGCCCAGTCGAACACAAAACTTTCACAGATTACGATGGGTATTAGGGTGATTGCAATAGGTCGTAGCTGATTTAAGGATTGTGGGCTGGTTGACTTGGGCACTGGTGATACATAAGAGGTCTTCCAGTCAGCTGGGCATCTGGCTTGACTGAGAGAAGCATTGATGATGGAGCATAGGGGTTTAGCAAGCTCCGGGGAGAACTCCTTGAAGAGTTTCATTGATAAGTCAATGGGGGTGGAAGAGCGTTTTAATTTTAGTTTGTGTGTGTGTGTGTAAGTAAATAATAATAATGATAATAATAATTAACGGCTTATTGGAAAAGTTCAGCAGCCCGAAGGCTGAAAATATACATTGGACAAAAATGACTTATTACTTTCAAAGACATGGGGTGGGTGGGTCGTTTAACAAAAGCTTTCATTATTGAAAGGAGAAGGAATAATGATTGAACATACAAATTATTATAGTTTACAGTTGATGGCCCGGGCCTGGACTGGTCATGGAGACACCAGGTGGTGTGGTGTTCACGTGGTGTAGTAACTCGTCCTCGGGTGTTGATATGAAAGACCTCACGTGTGTGTGTGGGTATAGATTTATTCGTTTTGTTTATCATAGATTGCAATCATAACTAATTTTATGGTCCTTTCGTTCCCTCTCTATAGATTTTCATAATTTTGTTTGGTCTTTATTATCATTATTATTGTTTTTATCTTCTTTTTGGGGGGGTGGGGTCTCTCTCTCTCTCTCTCTCTCTCTCTCTCTCTCTCTCTCTCATCCAGATATGTATATTTGACTGAAATACTTTTAATCTCTCCATGCACTTTTATTACAATACTGTAATTATAACTTGAACGTCGTATTAGAGGTTTACATTATAACGTGACTTATCAGAAGGAGGAAAATGACTGCACTGGAGAATCCCTCGAGTGACGTCTTCAGATTCCTAGTCAAGTTTCATGCATTGTCTTCTCTTACGGCAACTTCCAGTATGTATACAGTCAGGGTCAAAAGTTCGTTCCATACCATTATGAAGCAGCATCGACCCCAAATGAGACAAAACAGTCAGTTCGGAGACTCATTCTCGCGACTCGGTTTCACCACAGGAGCGAACTTTTATCCATGACTGTATTTTATTTATTTTAATTTTTTGAGGAGAATAAAATTTTGACGTACTATTTGCATGTTTTAGCATTTATTTATTTATTTATTTATTTTGGGGTGGGGGGTGTATGAAGGTTTGTCATTAATTCTGGACTTAAAGCTCTTGTTGGGAGTCCTTAAGAAAAGTATGTTACCTCGGTAGTTTTTTTTTCTCTTGATAATTGCAGAATGTAAACACCATCATTTGAGAGCCGCTTCAGCGCTTAATGCCTTGAGTGACGTCATCAGCCACTGAGTTTGTCAAAAATTTAACCCCTTGAGTCCGATGACTTAACCCTTTGAGTACGATCACTTAACCCTTTGAGTACGATCACTTAGCCCCTGAGTACTATAACTTGACCCCTTCAATATACTGACTCAACCCCTTGAATATTTGAGGAATAAGTCGTCATACTCAAGCGGTTAAGTCATCGTACTCGTGCCGTTAAATCATCATACTCGTGTCGTTAAATCATCATACTCGTGTCGTTAAATCATCATACTCGTGTCGTTAAATCATCATATGAACTCGTGTCGTTAAATCATCATACTCATATATTTAAGTCATCGTTATTCGAGGTGTTGAGTCATAGTACTTAAGGGTTAAGTTTTCGTACTCAAGGGGTTGATGACGTCACAACAGTCACTTTGCGCTGAAGCGGCTTTCAAGATTAGATTAGGTTAGGTTAGGTTTAGTTAGAATTATACAGAACATTATGTAATTTGGTGATGTTTTAAGCTATTGGACTTTGATTGGGCTTTATTATATGTAAGTAGTTAACAGTTATTTGTTTCACACAGTTATCTGGATTCTGGTAAGGCCTTTCTTTAAAGTGGTATCAACAGATGTCTTTGAGCTGGTTTTTATCCCTGACTGTGTGTCCTTTAGAGGCACAGACGAACTTGTTGGTTGGTTGTGCTCGCTGGACGACAGGTGGAAGGCTGCCGGACACACCTGCACCAGCTCACATACTCAACCTGTAGAAGAAGTAATTGTCTTGTTGTTCTAAAGTGGATGTTTGATGTTTATAGTAGGAGTCACAGATGGTGTAAACAGAGTAACGATCAGTACAACAACAGATTTACCAAAGTATACTATTTATACATACAAAATACATATGTAAACATGTATTTTGTTACTGTGATTTCTTCTGAGATATCATAACAGCTTAATATTCCTGATTTTGGGATAATTGTTTGTCTTATGCGTTCGGATGTTACTGCTGTCTACACACACACACACACACACACACACACACACACACACACCATATTAACAAACGTGTATATACTGTACATGGCGCGTCTACTGTATATAGACAGGTAGCATCAAGTGTTGTGTTGCGCAGCAGAGACGACAGAGGGGTCACACTGGTCCAAGTTTTAGGTCCTGATTATAAAAGGACTTCATCGTACCTAGGACTGGGACGGATTAGAATTAAGGACCTACTAGGATCTTGGTAGATTAGGTTAGGTTAGGTTAGGTTGGAGTCTATGTGGACTGGGCCCGTTTAAACAATCACCCACACAACCACCAGACCAGGGCCACAACAAGACCGAAAAGTGTAAAGAAAAAAAAGTTGACTCGTATATTAAAAATGTCTACACAATGACAAATATCGCCTCTTAATCATTATTTTTTGAGTCTGACCACACGATAAAACCCTCGAGTGTCTGATAAAGGTTCTCCAGATACCGCTGACAACACGATATGGCCATTAAAACCCAGCGGGGGGGGGTAGTGACTCAATGTGGCCTGGCATTTTTTTTTTACGGGGATTAGCCCACCCAGGCACAGGTCACTGACCCACATCGGGGCCTAGAGGGCGAAAATGTAATAATGATCATAATAATAATAAAAATAATAATAATAATAATAATAATAATAATAATAATAATAATAATAATAATAATAATAATGAACCATAAAGAAATACAAAATGAAAAAAAAGATCCAAAGTGAGAAACAATATATGTATGTTGTGTTGTCAATAGTAAGAGAAACAATTGAGACCCTGCAATTGTGTGTAAATGAGGCATGAAGTCAGATCAGCAACCTGGGACTTGGTGTGTAGTAGTACTGTGGGGGTGAAGGAAGTCCCTCTACTCTCCCACTACCATCTCACAGACACCTAACCTAAATTAACCTAATCTAAAATAAAATGAAAATCCAGTTTGGTTTATTAAAAAAACACTTATAGGGTAAGAGAACTCCGTATTCAACCTGTATAATTTTATTTTATCGTTCACTATGGTGTGTCGTGTTCCCTCCTCCCCCACACCCTGTCAGTTACTGTGACTCCCCAAAACCTCACGCTGTTGCTTGTTACTGGTACCAGGCTCTTGATAGTAATGTCAGATGCTCCTTGCTTTATTTTCATATCACTAAGGCTTATTACTCTCTCTCTCTCTCTCTCTCTACTACCACCACGTGATGGCCGGAATCCACAACAAATACTAGATTCTCTGTTCCTTTAATGTGTTATTCGTCTTTTCTTACTGATGTGAAGGATGTGTTGTGTTGTAGCTCCGTTATTGGTTCAGGGTCCTCATGGTATCACTCTAGTTTAATATCTGTCTCGCTTCCCATCATATAGTCACCCATCACCAGCCTGTTCTAACTGTCCGTCCCACCACTTAGCATCACCCATCACCAGCCTGTTCTAACTGTCCGTCCCACCACTTAGCATCACCCATCACCAGCCTGTTCTAACTGTCCGTCCCACCACTTAGCATCACCCATCACCAGCCTGTTCTAACTGTCCGTCCCACCACTTAGCATCACCCGTCACCAGCCTGTTCTAACTGTCCGTCCCATCACTTAGCATCACCCATCACCAGCCTGTTCTAACTGTCCGTTCCGTAAACCACACGACGTCTGGCTCTCCTAGATGTGCTGATTTACTATTATGACATCGTGAAGGTATGTCAGTCAGTGTGAGTTAAGGAGAGTGACTTCTGTAGTGGGGAAGGAGTGAGTTAAGATTAAATTTAGGCCCAGTTCTTAATAGGCCCCGATCCATTAGGTGTGGGGCCCATTTGACGAGCCACCAATAATTTAGTAGTGCGGTAGTGAGAACGTCATCACCTCTCACAGTTGCAGCAGTAGAGACGACATAAGGGAAGTGTGTTGACATAGTCTGTCGTGTTATTCACCCAAGCGATACACCCGGGTCACACAACAATGTTTCTTATTTAATTACAGTACCCAATATTTTCGTCCCCCCCCCAACACATTGCCCTAACATCTATCATGGTTATTACCCTCCCACACATCCCCTTACATAAACCTCGACTACCCTCACACATCCAGTCTCCCCACATATACACTCCCCCCTCACTTCATAACTCGTAGTTAACCTGTGTAGTCACTCCTTGTCTATCTCACTTTAGTACCGTAACTGTTCTGAAACTGTTAAAAGATCCAGTCCTCCTTGTCATCATATACAAGTAATATTATTTACCACTAATATTACTTGTGTATTTCTTGACAACAAAGTGACCCACTCATCTCTGTTTAGTTTATATTTTCAGTTTTTTGCCTGCCATATTTTTCAATAAACCGTTAATTATTATTACTACTACACACTTCCAACGTTTCCCGACACCCACAATCTGACACTGTCCAGTTTATCCTATGTTGTTTTTACGTGTTTTTCTCTATATGAAAAACTATAATAAATACTAAATTGCTGTTATTAATAACTTATATACTGTAATTATATGTTATGGGAGGGTAGTGTGGAGCGATGGTGAGGCGCGGTGGGGGTGGTTGTGGGAACAGGGGCAGTGTAGAGGGTCGCCATCAGTAGCCAACACACACACACGTCACACACGCCAGTCACCACTACTGCCACCACCAACCACACACTAGTACACACCTTCCTCATATCGCAACACCATCATCATCTTCATCATGTCATATGTGATTACACGCGGTGCCAGCCAATCACAGTCGCCTCTTTTTATCATCTTCCTTCCTCGCCCAATCACACGCGAGAGTGGGAATGGCGCGTTTTTTATCAATCCCAAAACCCGCCCCTTTCCTGTATGTGGTGTAATTATTGGAGGCCGGCGGTAATGCGCGGCGCCCCATTGGTTGAGGCTGCAGCTGCCGGGTTATTCAGGTAATAGGAAGGTCCTTATAAAGAAGTCAGAACATGATTTATCGGCGGGTGTGTGGGAGCCATGGGGAGGACGTGTGTGTCTCCTCCTCCATTTAGTGAAGTTTCTCTCTTACATTGTATTATCACACCACCTGAATGATCCCCTTCACACATAACTCACCAAGTCTTGTGTTTTATTAGTTAGTGATGATGTGATAATATTTTTGAGGCGTATATGATAAGTGTGTTTGGTAGTGCATTCTGTACTCACCCTTGAAGATGTGAATTACACGAAAGCGCTTGGGAACTTCGTGTTTTCTTCTTTCCTTGACCTCTGACCCAGCTTGGAGAAGGTCGTGCTGATCGTGCTCCCGCTAGAGACCAAGGAAAATGGCCGCTTTGGATCGTTGTGTCGTGGGGGAAGAGGAGGGGAGTGTGGGGAAGGACGACCTCCTTGCCACGCTGTTAAGGCAGCTGGGGCAGTTGAGGAGTGAGGTTGACACTCTAAAGGGGGAAAATGAAGCCCTCAGGACGGAACTCCTTCAGGTAGGTGTCCTGCCTAGCAGGACACCTGCGAAGGAGGAGCAGGCGTGGAGAGTGGTTGTCTCCAAGGGGACTAGGGTCAGGCTTAGGAAAGCTGACCAGGGGGTGGAGTGCAGTAACCCTTACCAGGTGCTGCAGGAAGCTGGAGAGGAAGAGAAGAGGCAGGACGGTATGGATCAAGGAGAGGAAAGGGCAGTTGTACAAACCCTGCCCACAGGTAAGGTCGTGGTAGTTGGTGACAGCCAGGTGAGGTTTATGGATAGGGCTTTTTGTGCGAGAGATAGGAAACGTAGGACTAGGGTATGTTTTCCTGGGGCTGGGATAGGGCATGTAGCCGAGAGGTTAGACAGAGTTTTGTCAGGGGAGGGTACCAATCCAGTAGTGTGTCTTAGTGTGGGAGGAAACGACATAGGTAAGGTTAGGAGTGAGGAACTTTTCAAGAGGTATAAGGAGGCGCTGGGGAAGATTAGAGATAGGGGAGGGATCCCGATAGTATGTGGTGTCTTGCCTAGAAGAGGGGTTGGTCGTGAATGGCTGTCCAGGGCAATTGCTATTAATTGCCGACTGGAAAAACATTGTGCAAACAATGGTTGGGCATTCATTGATGACTGGCAACGATTTTATGGCAACGACTACCTGTACTGTCGCGACGGAGTACACTTGTCTCGTGAGGGGTAAAGACGTTGTCTGCATCCCTGGAGCGTGAAATTGTCACTCCGAAGGGGGGGTTTCGCCAGTAGAGAGAGGTCGGGGAAAATGGGAGTCAAAAAACAAGCAGGTCCTGGGAAGTAGTGAAACAGAAGTAGATAATGCTGAAAATATAGTTAGTCATAATAACAAACATCAAAGTAATAAATGTAAAACAGATAGAAACGGAAGAAATATATTGAGTGTTTATTATACTAATAGTAGAAGCCTGTGTAACAAGATGGACCAGCTCAGGGCCATTGTTAGTAAAGAGAACATAGATATAATTGCAATAACGGAAACATGGATAAATTCAAACAGCAAGCATTTTTTAGCAGAATTTCATATTCCAGGATATAACCTATTTAAATTTGACAGAGTAGGAAGGAGAGGTGGCGGTGTAGCAGTGTATATCAGGGTGTCATTAAAAAGCTGCAATAAATCAAACATTAAAACAAATAGCGACAATGAAAGTATTTGGGTAGAGATTGGTGAGGGCAGTGAATCCGTAGTCATTGGTGTTATATATAGACCACCTAATTTGAGTAGGAACGATGGTAAATTGCTATGGGAGGAAATAAAGAAGGCATCTGATAGAAACAATGTATGTATTCTAGGCGATTTCAACTTTTCAGGCTTAGATTGGGAAAATCAACTTAGCGATAATGAATCTGAAGATTTTCTAGAAGTAGTACAAGATAGTTTTTTATATCAATTCATAAACTCGCCCACTAGAGGAAATAATATCCTCGATTTAGTTCTCAGTAATAATGAAAATCTAGTAAAAGATGTTGGGATTGGAGACGAACTAGGAAACAGTGATCATAAAGCCATATATTTTAACATAATATGGGATGGCAAGAAGAAGGAAAATTCGGCCTTGATCCCGGATTTTAGGAAGGCTAATTACGGTAGCATAAGGAGAGACCTAAGGGATGACCCTATGGTCAAAAGATTAATCCCCCCCACACCTCCGGGAAGCACAATAACAGGCCAAGGATAAACCCCAGAATTCATTAGCAGCTACTTTATGAACAATTATTACGACAATCGTAATGCCCAAAATAAACACATCCCTAAAGAAAATTCAGATCGTCTGGAACCAACCAAAATGTAATTGAATAATAGACTCTTAGATCTTCTATAAAGGAAAAAAAAAGAAAGGTATATAGAAAAAGTTAAGAAAGGCGAAAATCACTTACTTGGTTACTATCCAGAACCTAACAAGACAGGTAAAACGAAATTAGGAAAGCAAGAGAGAAATTATGAAATCAAGGTAGCAAACGAATCGAAAAAACCCCGGCTTTTTATCAATTTGGCAGCATAAATCCATAAAGATTTAGAGATACAATAGGTCCCCTTAAAGCTTCGACAGGAGAAATGACTGATGATAGAAATAAAATGTAATGTGCGTTAAATAGTCATTTTGGCTCATTATTCACAAATGAAAACCTAGCACAGTTTCCAGAAGTTCATAAGGTATATAACGACAGTATAGAAAATATGTTGATGAATATCAATATTACTAGTAACGATGTGCTTAAAGTAATTAACAAACTGAAGCCTTATAAATCGCCTGGTCCAGACGAGGTATATGCTAGAATATTAAAAGAATGTAGAGATGAGTTGAGTAATCCATTAGCAGTTTTATTTAATAAGTCATTAGAATCGGGCCTAGTGCCAAAAGCTTGGAAACTTGCAAATGTAGTTCCGATTTTCAAAAAGGGTGATAAATCAATAGCATCAAATTACCGTCCCATTAGTCTCACGTCAATCATAGGCAAGTTGCTAGAGTCAATTATTGCTACAAAAATCCAGAAGCCTGTGAAACATTCAACTTAATTCATTCTTCTCGCCTTGGGTTCACAGGGGGCGTTCTTATCTACAAATCTGTGGCTTTTTCTCCAAATATGTAGGCGGTAGATAATGATACGTCATATGATATAATTTATTTAGATTTCAGTAAAGCATTCTGATAGAGTCCCTCATGAGAGAGATTGATAGGAAGGTAGAAGCACATGGAATGGGTGGATTGATATTAAATACTCGTTGGGTCATAGTTGCTGGTAGGAAACAGAGTCAGCATAATAGTTAAAGAAGTCAGACTGGGGTGCAGTCCATGGAGTTCCCCAGGATCTGTAATGAGCCCTCTGCTGTTTGTTACTTATATTCGTGGCAAGTCTTGGATTTAGGCATAACTAGTAGGATTAGTAAATTTGCAGATGATACCAAAATGGGGAGAGTGATAAATTCAGACAGTGACTTTGAACACCTTCAAAGAGATCTAGATACCTTACATGAGTGGTCAGTAGACTAGCAAATGAATTTTAATACTGATAAATGCAAGGTACTACAGATAGGGAAGACGAATATAAACGTTAAGTATAAACTAGGTAACACGGAAATAGAAAACTCAGTTTGTGAAAAAGATCTCGGTGTATTTGTTAGCAACGACTTGAAACCTAGAAAACAATGTATTAGCGTTCTCAACAAGGCAAACAGGATTCTTGGGTTCATATCTAGGTCTGTGAGTAACAGAACTGCTGACGTTATCTTGAAACTTTACCTAGCATTAGTGAGGCCACACATGGATTATGCGGTTCAATTCTGGTGTCCTTATTATAGAATGGACATAGATTCTTTGGAGAGAGTACAAAGAAGAATGACAAAAATGATCCATAATATTTGAAACCTTCCATATGAA